>NW_009710973.1:92284-102284 GCF_000703405.1 Apaloderma vittatum | reverse complement strand
TAAATGTCTGACTGGCTCAGATTTAAAATAAACTTTGGTGTGTTTGCACTTGAAAACTGGAAAAAGACCACAAGTAATAATTTGTTGTCAGTTTCCATATTCTCTAACTAAAAACTCCAGTTTAGTCTGTACGCTGCTGGATGCCAGGCAATGTTAGTCCAGTCACCGCTGCAGTGGCAAAACTTTCTTGTAGGAATATGTGCTCTGCTATGGGAGCAATGATGATAGATCACTTCATCAGGGTGGACCTAGCTGAGATGAATTAAAGGCACAGGCCACAGCTTTCCCTGCTTTCCAAATCTCTTGCAGGCTAGTGTCATTATGGCCTTAAACACACAGGTATGTACTGGGGAATGGTACTATGGTGCTTCTTTTTCTCTGAACACCTAAGGCTTGTAAGTCCATGACAAAAAAACCCTGCCAAATGTATTGCAAATACAAAGGGAAGACTTTAAGCTGTTTAATGGTGGCTCTTTCGTGTTGTCTTGTGTGATTTTAAAGTATTTTTTCTGTATAAATGTTGTTAATTTGCTTCTGATAGATTCAAAGATAATAAACATTTTAAGTGACCACTATGGTGAGCATAGTTGGATTTGGTTTTAAACTTGGGGGTTTGTGTATGTGCAGGCAATAATTTTACTCAGGCTGGGGTACAGATTATAAAAATTCATATAAGATTAGTTTATTTTCTTATCTAGAAAGCTGAATTCAGAGGAAAGAATACAGGAGTGAGTTTCTGTTCAGGAGGTGAAGGAATCTAAATTACCCTTAAAAAGCATAATGAGTACAAAATTCTATGGATTGTTACAAGTGGCAGGATTAAAGAATGCACTGACATCCTTTAACTTTTCTCAGCCTATTAAAAGCATTCCTTAACTGACTGTTTAAAACGAATCTCAGTAACAAATGAGTTAACGCTCATAAAAAAGGAAAGAGCTTTGAAAATCTCACCACCTCTAAAAATTCCCATTTCACCAAGCATATCTCATCACTTTACTGCCAAGGTAACCATGGGTATCTCATGAACATTTCAGTGCTACTGGATGGCCAAATACCAGTGCCACAAAACACCAAGCTCTCTATCTACAGATGATAAGGCCATGCTTCAGATGCAAGACTGAGCTCCAAAATGGATGCACTTCTAGCTCTATGTGATGATGGCAACTCATTTAGGAAGGAGAGAAACCACTTATGTTCCTGAAGTTCCAAATTCAACAGCAACAGAAAGTGCTATGAGCATATTCCCCGACAGACTATCTCCTGAACCAAAAGCTCTTCAAACTTTCATTAAAGCTCAGGCGTTCGATCTAGCTCTCCTAGAACAAATATCCTCTGTTATGCACATACATCCTGCCAGACATGTTGTGATGGTTCTCAGGCACTGATGCTAACATTCTGAGCAGAAGGACTATTACTGTGTCTCTGTTAATTCCTAGAGAAAACTACCCATTCTAAAAACAGCGAGCACCAAATAAAGCACTGGGACATACAGACCGAGATGGAGAATCAGAGTTGCCATGGATGATCTAACATCGAGTTCATGAGAGCTCGGTATCCTTGGGTCTTTCCCATCGATAAAGGAGAGCAACACTTACTACAGGACAGCATAGAGCTGATTTGAGCCATATTCTGCCAGTTGAGCTGAAGCAAGGAGAAATTAAAAAGCAAAGCTAGAATAGATATGGCCTGGGAGCCTAAACACCCCTTCTCTGCCATACTCCTGACTCTTGCTGGTCTGATGAACAAAGGACCAGGAGGACCCACTTTTCTGTGTTTTGCCACTTTAAAGACATCAGGTAACACATTCAAAGAGACAAGCTGATGTGCTAAGGAAGTTCAATATACATGAGAGGGTTGTTGATGACATATGGCTGCTTTTAGACACAAAAAAAAAGAAAGATGACCAGCTGTGTGGATTGCAGAATGAAAGCTTGTGAAGCACATTTACAGGAAAAAAATAGATGTTCTAAAGAAGGAAAGAAGGGTGATTAATAAAGTAATAACATAATATTGTGGTAAAAAAATTCCCATCACATTGGAAACAGAACAATGACAGAGAACCATATTTTCCAGTGCTGTAAGAAGAAAAACATTTTTTAATCTTTTGTGCAAAATTTCCCCCCGAAAATTTTCCTCAAGTAAATTAAAAGGATGATGAGTGGCCTGCAGAGTGGCTTTGCAAATGGTGGCAATGGGAGCCAATACAATTTGGCTTGATTTTCTGTGAAGAACTGGGGTTTCTGGTAAAAATGTTAATATATTACTGTTGTCCCAATTTCTGGCAAAGCTATCAAAAATTTCAGGGGTTTGATACATAAGAACAAACAGACACTTTGTCTATAGTCTTTCAATTCAGAATTTTCAGGTAGACAATCCCCTGAAGCAGGATAAATAATGGGATGGTCTGACATAAGGAATAGATAAAAGAACCTATGGAGAAACCGAAGAATACCTGACAGGGATGGTGGGAAATTTAATGGTGTACTTGGTAGCTAGCAACTAATTAAAAAAAAAAATCAAAAAAGAAAATGCAGCAATTAGTGCTTTATAAGAAAATATTACATTTGTTACTCAGAGGACTATAAAGTTAGCTGAGATAACTGGTAATAGTTCAGTTGCTGTTATGTGACAGAATGAGTTACTAAAGAGAGAGATGCTTGAAGTTAGACTTAAATTTTGCCCATAGATCAGAAAGAGGTAAATTTGGTAGCCATAGACAAGATGAAATGATAGGAAAGATTTTTAAAATGCATTTTAGATAACGAGGAAGTACTGGAGAGAGGAACAGTGATACTGGAAAGATGGTTTTCAGGTCAGTCTCCAGGCATAAAGCACAATGCCTAGTAATAAAACCAAACAGTATTACAGTGATTTTCTTCTCCTAGATATTATATCATATCTCCTAGATGGTTGGATATAAAATCATATTTCCATTGAGTCAGTGAGAGTTTTGCCATTATCTTCTTTAGAATTTGATTTGGAGCCTAATTTAAGAAACTTAACCTTTGAGTAAACATACGAAAATGTTACTTTAATCTTCTGAAATATAAATTCTGTATTACAGACAAATATTGAAGAGTTTAAGGTAATATTTTACAACTAGTGTAGAAAAAGACTGAAAAAATAACATGGACTGCATCTGTGGAATAAAATTATATACCCCAACAGGGACTAAAATTAAAGACGCTAGTTGAAGACCAAAATCTGTAATGAAGCCAACACAGAGTCTTTCAAACCACTAACTAATCAGTACGGTAAAGTAGTATCAGAAATAATGAAGGCAAAAACTTTTACTGTAAATGCTGAAGTAAAAATTGTATTGAGAAGGTCCTAAAAGATGAACAGGATTAAGCTATATGACATAAATAATGCTTTTAAATAATTCTCTCTCTTATTTAGAATGAAGTGTCTCATCAGATTTTGCTTTGTTAACCCCTTAAGAGAGAGATGGAGCAAAGATGGGAGGTGAGAACAACTGACTTAACACAAGTCAAGAAAATAATCAGCACTACTAAAAATGGTGTCCCCTTCATTAATATGAAGATGCAGGCCTGGGTCCTTTTTAACAGTGTAATAAAACAGAACCATCTGATGAACTCTAGATTTTTCTTCTCCAAAATGTGAACCTTTACCTGTTGGTAGGTTTATCAAAAATCTTTATGCTAAAGATCAGCTCCACCAGCAAAATTTGGACGTATATATTGATTCTTGACCCTATTCTTGACCCTGTAAAGTCACTGTTTTTGTGGTAAGATGCTCCAGAGACAGGGTTGTTGTAAATATCAGTTCCAGGTATGTGACGATTCTCAAATTTTGAATATATTCATCTCCACAATGTTTTTTTTAAGATCACCTAGATTACTGGCTATGACTGAGGCAGATGATCATTTCATATCAGATCTTTTTACTTAGCCTTTCCAATTTGAAGTAGGAATTTCTGAGTCATATGGACACATTTAGGAATGGAACCAACATTAAATATTAAACAGTGGTACCCACACAGTACAGTTACAGCTGTCTTTTAAGGTTCAGCCATCTCACTGACTAATTCTTTTTTTCAAGACTGGGTAAGCTGAAGAACCTCAGATTATGTGTTCGAAAAGTTCAGGACCACATAAGGATTTTCACAGATCTGGTCCCAAACAATGCCAGTGCCCTGCCTTGCAATACACCCAGGGAATCAGTTCCTACAGGGCTTATTTAATTGAGTTTGAACCTTTATCTAACCTATCGGAGCTGTTTCTTTTTTGATTGCCCTAAACCAAATTTTTACAGAAAATAGTTTACAAATGCATCATGAAAGAATATCAGGTTCACAAAGCCATAAAGATAAAGCTCAGTTTCATTTTTTCTGCTCTATAGACAGGATTTACAATTGATAGAGAAAAAAAACACATGTCCACTAGGAATGATAATGGACAAGGAACTTGTATATTCATTCAATAGCTGACTTCTGTTAGCTGGGATAGAGAACTGCATAAATCAAAGATTCAAGGAAACACAGAAAAGGGATTATGTAACATGTAGAGGAGAGCTGTGAAAAGATTAGAATACCTTAAATACCCAAGAAACAGATTTTTTTCTTCTGATAATTGATAATTCCAAAGGAAAAGCAGATTCAAAATTAATCAGACATATACATGTGAAACTCCAGAAAAACTATGAGCATTAAATACTTTTCTATCCTGTAGAAGAGTATGTAACATATTGTGGACTGTTTGGTGAAGTATCCATTACTGAGTGCCCAGAACTGTTTTCTGAACTTCAGCAATACATTGAAAAGCCTAATTTAATGAGGAAGGCAACATGGATTTATGACAGCAAGGTCTTTCTTAATTAACTTGCTAGTGTTGTTAAATAATGTTATCACCGGAGCAGAGGAATGGAAATGCCATAGATATTATCTCTTTCAGTTTTATTACAGCTCTTGATATAATTTCAGATTAAAGACTATAAAGTAGAAAAATGTCTCATAAACAAGTAAGAACAAGTGGTGGGTTAAGCTGGTGAGTGAGGAGACTCTTCTCACTTTTATATGTAATTGAGTTAGGCAACAATATCAGATAAAGCTAGAAATACAAAAGATTCATGCACTGTTAGGCATGAAAGGTATACGCTATAGGGCCAACCTACTACCCCACAAAGGCAATAGAAGTTCCTGTAGACTTCAATGGAAGCTGGATTGTAAATTTATTAGCCTTTTCTGATTAACATAGAAAGCCATTTTTTCCTGAGATGCAGATGCTGTTATGCAAATTTTGGAGAAAAAAAAATGGTGCAGAAAGCTGTAATTGATGGGTTTTGGTATAAAACATGAGTGAAAGTATCAACAGGTACAAAAACATTTATCATTATCTCCCTCACCATCCCCATGCTGGATCAGAGTTTAACAAGCTTTGTTAAGGGTCTTAGTTTGATTCATGATTCTTCAATTTCTGCTACTTTGTAGATCCCTGATTCACCTGTTGCTTTTACTTTAATTCAGAGCCATTGTGCACCCACTAGGCTAAGTAAAATTGACAAAATTCTACAGTGCATCTTATATTTTTTACTTTAATACATAGTGGAGTAGGCAGTGCCAATCATACCACAGATGTTATGCTAAATACTTTGAAGCCTGTAGACTATAGGCGAAAATTAAGTCACAAGTGTGGCTATTAAACTCTGATCTGCATTTGATGTGAATTGGGTACTGATACCGCAAAAACTCCAAGGCATCTCTCATTAAGAAAAAGCTAAGCTACTCAGAACTGATTTCTTCACCATCAAAACTTATAAACTAAGAGAATGATGCAACTGAATTTGGAAAAATAATGCTATGATTTAATCTGTGTTGGTTTAGAAACTGTAAGTGAATTTTTTTTTCATGTATTTCATGCCATATCCTAGCAGTAATACTTACACAGTGCTACTGAGCAGCACTTTCTTCCATGTGAGAACCATTTGAGTTTCATTGGGTTACACACAGAATAAAATACTAATCAGTACAAGTAAGTTCTGGTTCTGAGTCTGGCTCATAGACAGAGGACCAGGAAGAGAACTTCGTTTTGGTTATTCTCTAAGTAGGAGACTTTGAATTTCCTTTTTACCTAAGCTACATCTGCTGAGCTGGTTTATTACAAAAGAAATGGGAACTATGGCAATACATAGCTCCAAGAGTCTCCCATTCATACCATAAATATGTGAGGCCATGGCTCTGGGCAAGCTTTTCAACACATTCAGTAGCAGGATTTCATAGAATGCAACAGCTAGCTCTCATTGCACCTCTTAATTTGCTTGCTGGAACTTGGCAATTTACCTTTCAAGAGCCACAGACCAAGTGGATATCTGTTTGGCACACACAAAAGTTCTTTTCAGGGATCTAGTGAAAGGGTAAGATATGGTCTGCAGCTTAATGAAGTTATAAGCTAGTGACATATCTTGCCAGAAAATATCCATGACCTACTAAAACTGAAGAAAACTAGTCATCACAGAATAAGCGATTATGCTTTAATATTTAATATACATAATTTAATTTGCACTTAGCTGGTTATATATATATATGTATATGTATACTGAATTCACAAAGCAAAGGCAATGGCTGCAACAACTCTTGTAGTACCAAGACATCACGTTAGTAACAAAACTCCAAACCGTTCACAGTTAAGGCCAGGTTTGTTGAAGAGTTCATTCAAGTTTTGGCAAACGTTGTAAGACTTTTGGGTGCAGTGCTGCAATTGATGTTTTCATGTGGGAACTAGGTGAAATTGCTGTGGTTCAGGCTAAGTCTCACACTAAGTCTGAACTCAAAGCCTCAAAGATGAACTCTAAGCTCTGAATTTACATAGATTTACAAACATTTCCAAACGAAAATTCTGCAAAGGGAAACTGTAGCTCAGTTCTTCAAAGGATATCCACTTTCCAAAATGTACATAAATTTTGTTTCACTGTGGTCCCAGTGAGGCCAGAAGAGAAGAGTATATGCTATCTTCTTCCTGGAAAGTCCTCTTTTCTGCCTCTGGGTCCTACACAAGTTGGATATTTCTACACTGGCAACTTGTGTACAGAGTTTTGACAATCCTCACAGAAGCACAACTGGAAGCCTTGTCTCTTTGAGGAGACAAAGACTGAATTTGGCCAGCTTTTAACAGGTAATAGACAGTAAGAAGCGAATCTTAGTAGTCAATACTGAAATATCAGGCTAGTGGCCACTGCCATTGCATTTAGACAAGAAATTATGACATCTCAAGATTTGGAGGATGGTGGGCTCTGAACTGAAACAGGGGATAAGGGGGCAGTAGAATATGGGTCTAAAAAAGATTAAGGTCTCTGAGAAAACATTATGTCTGCTTTGAAAGCATTTAGCAATGCATGCGCCTCTTATTCAGTGTGCTATGATTGCATTTAATCAGCTTTGAAGAGCAGCTCAGGTATATGGGGTGAGAGGGCAAACACATGGAATAGGGAGTAGCTGTGCAAAGTTCTTCTTGTGTTATTTTCCCCATTTCTCTTTTTATTTCCACAACCTGTCAGTAATCTTAGGTGTAACAATACATACTATGTGTTGATGTTCTGCCTACCACTACCACTGAGCACAACGTGCCTGTTTCCACAGGCTTAAAAGGAAATAGCATGAAAACACACAAACTCACACAATCTAGTACATACGTGCTTAGGAAACAGTGGATAACAACATCTGCCATGGATCTGTAACATTTTAAAAACATTTACTAGTAAGATGTTAAAAGAGTGTATAAAGTTTACACATGAGAAGGCCTTGATCCAAAGTGTTTTCCTCAGAAGGGTGTCCTGTTATGCTGTGTGGTAGGTGTCCTGAGCTGCTGCTATTCTTAATAGAAGCAAGAAGCATTCAGTGCCACCACAGAAACATTCAAGCACCCACAGATGCAGGGGAGTGTGACACAACAGAATGGGAGGTCGATGGTTAATTCACCTGATGTCACTGAGAACTCAGCTTGCAATGCCTGTAGTCACTTTTTAAAATTTGGCAAGGTGTTCATCTGTATCTTTAGTGACCTAAACGTGTTTAAAATCTGATTTTAATGGAGACTGTTGGCCCTTCCATGTGTAATGGGATTCCCTCTCCTTAGACCACCATCTTGCTGAACATCCAGTGCACAACCATCCACTCTTACTAACTTATGTCAGTGTTTTGGGAGCTTGCGGAGCCCCCATAAGCCCTTAAGAGATTAGGCAACCTAAAATGAAAGCCAAGTAATTTACTTGATCTTTTACTGCCCATTTCTTCTGGATAGCTTTTTAATAAAACCTCCTTACAATCAATAAAATATATTTATAACAAAGTACCACACTCCTACCAACAATCTGCGAGCTGGTACATACACTTCGCGGCTTATAAACTGACACACTGTAATAGCTGCACAGTTTTTAGCAGCTGTCTCTCACACCATGTGTCCTGCCCAAGTGGAGACTGAGATTCAGACATGGTGTTCAAAAACTGGGATTATCCTGTAATATTCAGAATAGTTGGCAACTGTATAATGATTAATTCCCTAAAACCAAGCAGGGAGAAACAGATGAAGAGGGGAAGGCTTTTTTTAGTGCAAAGAAGATGTACCACCCAGGGGGCTCTCAGATATTCTGGAGGTGGTTACAGGATAAGAACCTCAGTAGTAAACAGATGAATTGATATTATGTTCCTACCCGCACTCTAGTTTTGGAAATGGAGCAAAAGCATAGCAAACAGCAAAAATATCCTCTCCTACAAACTGCAGACAGATCTCTTATAACCTGGCCTTCTACCTCCATTCCCTCCCCATAGGAACAGCAGCATCTTTTTTAGATTAATTTTTCAGCCTTGAAAAGCCAGTATTTTCATCTTTGTGATGAACATGCCTCTACTGAATCTGCAAAGCAGGTTGACAAGACAGGTCACTCGCCCCAACAGCAACCACAGAAAGTTATGACGGGCCTTGTTACATGGTAAGAAGAAGCTACAGAATCAAATATGGATATTTATTGCATTTTATAGCTCTATTTTTTAGCCCTATATCGCAAATGGGGGTGAAGAAACAAGATTTGGGCCTTTACTCATAGGCAAAACTAAAAGGGTGCAATTTGCATCTCTTTTAAATAATGCAGGAACAAAAGTTTTGAGTAATCTTAATCTATATGCTGTTTTCTTGGCTTTCTAGCCACAGTTGAATTGGCTCATCTAGTTATTGGAAGTAAGAACTAACTCTCAGTAAATCACTTGATTTGCATAACATACCTGCTTTTTACAAAAAAAGCTAACAAGTTGGCTTATTTTTTATTAATTAAAAAAAAAGAAGCAGCCAAGCTTGATTCCTTCTTTTATTTCACTTTTTGATAGTACATAGTGGGGAAGTTGGCAGATCTCCTTTACAGGATTTAAAATTTTCAGAGTCTGTTGGAATTCAGAAGAAAAGTTTCAAAGTGCTCTGTAGTATTATGAAAGACTTGTGTCATTTTCATCTGTTCACTTGACTAATTTGCCAGTAAATAAAGATGAAAAATTACAATAACTTAAAATAATATTTTTGTCTACTTAGTATACTTCCCAGCCAGGCAACTCAAATTGCTTCATGAATGTTAGGAAATACAAGCAATGCAATCCTTACTACATCAGTTTGGAGAAGATCAGGCTCCGAGGAGACCTTATTGTGGCCTTCCAGTACCTAAAGGGGGCCTACAGGAAACCTGGTGAGGGACTTTTTAGGCTTTCAGGTAGTGATAGGACTAGAGGGAATGGAGCAAAGCTAGAAACAGGTAGATTCTGATTAGATATTAGGAAGAAGTTCTTCACCATGAGGGTGGTGAGACCCTGGCACAGGTTGCCCAGAGAGGTGGTGGAAGCCCCATCCCTGGAAGTTTTTAAGGCCAGGCTGGATGCAGCTCTGAGCAACCTGATCTAGTGGGTGATGTCCTTGCCCATGGCAGGGGGGTTGAAACTAGATGATCTTTCAGGTCCCTTCCAACCCAGACAATTCTATGTTTCTATGATTCTATGATCACTCCC
>NW_009710973.1:370-92266 GCF_000703405.1 Apaloderma vittatum | reverse complement strand
GGGGGGGAAGCAAGAAAGCTAAAAAAGAACCTCTTTTCAGGTGGAGAAAGGGAGGCCTAGAGCTACCTAATGCCTGACCCAAGGTCATATGGGATGAAAAATGCATAACTAAAGTCTGAAGCCAGGGATGAGCTTACAGAAGACAGCAGTAGGTTTCTGCATCAAGTTAAAAACACCTCAGTCAGCAATTAGATTTTTAAGACCACACGGAAAGCAGTCAAAATCCTCTAGTTTTATAAGAAAGGCATTTAAGAGTTGTGAATGATGAATGAACGACGATACTTTTCCTACATAAAGTAGTACTTGCATTGCTGTTGAGCACAGGAGAACTCTTCGAATAATTAAACAAACAGAAAGAATTAGGACACATTGAAAGGACTGACATTATAGTTGATCTTCAAAGAACTTTTAGGTTTAGGGGTGCTAATCCTATCAAAACAAAGTAAGAAATGAAGCCAAACTCTCTGGGCCTCATTGAAATTCTCTGCTCATATCACTGTAATTGATTGCAAATGAGCACAAATTAGAGTTAAAATAGAATTTAATTCTATCGTGTACATATGTTCATTTTTTTCCTGCCGTCATTCATTCATCACTTTTTTTTATATATACACCTTTCATTGAGTGATTTCCAGTAACAAAACAGCAATCACAAAGAAAACTAGCTTCCTTTCATACTCTCCCCCCACAAAAAATCCTAAAATATTAAAAAGCAATAATAAACAATGGACCACAGCATCAACTGCCTTGAATTGATACCATTTCTCTGCCAATTTAAACTAGCTGAGTACGCGGCCTCCTGCATTTTCGTGTTTTCCAAGGTTATTCTCAGCAGCACCTGCACAGTAAATAAAGGTAAAAGTGCAACAAAATAGATACAGGCATATCAGTGAATAAGGAGCTCTGCTTCCATATACATTAGTGAACTTTTCTCCTGACAAACAGGCTATCACCGTATAATGGGCTTTTCCTGAAGTTTACTGCGGCACTGTTTATAATAACATTGCATCCAGCCTGCCTTGTTGGTACTTTTGCATTGCAGGGTAACAGTTCTGAGGTGGCAGCAAACAGCTTCCGTGCTTGTGTCAGGAGAAATAAAACTGTTATTATTTCATACACTTCAGAGGCCACACTCGAACTCAGCAGCTCTGCAGAGCTGTTGTGAACAGAAAGCTCTGCTGTAGAACACCGGGCTGCCCCCTCAACAATAAACCGTCTTCTCTCCCCTCCGTGTTTGGCTTCCCGCCAGTTGCCCATTTGCTTTACACCATCAATTTATATTCACTGAGATGGTGTAAGGTTCTAGAACAGCACTGATTATCAAATCTGCCTGCCAAACATATGAGCAGTAAAAGCTGGTCTTCCAGCGTCCTACATGTATCATCCAAGGGCCCAATCCTGCCGGCTCGCCCGAGGGGGAGCAGCCCCGGCAGCAGCCGGAGTCAAGGGAGCCCTTCGCAACTGCCAGCAGCACCACTGGGAAGGAGCGCCCGCGGGACGAGGCCCTCGGCAGCTCGGCTTCTCGCAAGGAGCTTTGAAGGAGTGCTGCTCAATAACCCCTCCATGGCAGAAGCTCTGCTGGAGTCAGTCGAGAGAGCTCGCCATGTCATTTGATTACCATTTCATGCGGCAGCTACTTGCCAGCTTCTGTTAATATGCGAAAGAGTTTTACCAAAAAAAAAGGCTTTAGAACAGCCATGCAGCCGCTCATTCCTTGCTAATCCCAAATACTGAAAAGTCAAAAAGCTTGCCTTCTTACCCCTTCCCACATCCACAACAATCCAATATCAAAGTTTGAAAAAAGTTAAAAATCATGAAGCATTAGAAAAGGACTTTGAAAAGAAAATGGGCTGATTTTTATTTGCCTTTAATGTCTAAGGAGCACTTCCAAACTTCCTATTTAATCAACAGGTCTAGGAATTTACTTCTTTAAATGGAAGTTTAGACTCTCAGAGGAAAGAAAAAAACAATGTTTACAGCTGGGATCGCCCTTTAGAAAGACACCAAATGTCATGAGAGCAGCATTCAGGAGAACTGAAAACACTGCATTAACAATGGATTTTAGCAAATTAATTAGCCTTGCCCATTTTAATTTTTCTTTCACAATGCTTCAAGCTTGTGAGAATCAGCCACAATGGGTTTTGTTCATAAGTTACTTTGCATCTAAAAAGAATTAGAATATTTCATGCTTCCTTTTCCATGTGGTCATATATATATAGGTAATCCTAATTTGAATCCTTTTGCTTCATGTGCAATTAGTTCTCACTGAAGCCAATAGACGTCATCCATACGTAAGGAAAGCGGGATGGAGATTTAATGAGTGGGAAGTAAATGTAACAATGAAATAGCAAATGAAGAGGTTTTGCAGAAAAAACACAGCTTTCTGGATATGAAACAAACCTGTAGAGATAAATACAACTACCTACTATTTGCTTAAGAGCTGTAATATTGGGCTCACTTAACACATTCAAAAGTGTGCATGCATTTTCCAAATGTTTCCTAGCTATATTAATCATATCTCGATCCTAAAACGAACTCTGTGCAAGAAGACTTATGCACATCCATAGCATTATCTGCAAGATTACAGACTTTATTGCCGACTATTTGTAAATAAGGATAAAAGTCAGCGTAGGCATCTCTTCAAATGCAACTTTAAAATACCATATGTCCTTATGCTTGTGTTATGTGATGAAACCTGACAGATCAAAGGACCAGATTTCCCACTCTACATTGATTATTTACTATCATTCATTTTCATGCATTTTAATATGTGGTATCTACATTTAGGTTCTTGAGAGCCAGAGAGAATTCAAGCTGCAATACTTGGATCCAGACTCTGAACTTCACATAGCTTGGGGATCTGGCATTTTGGTTCAGCTTTTCTTCTGTGTAAACAACAACGTATCTCAGATGAAGTCCACACTGCCTCCAAACATGCTCAAGCTGTCTTACTCCCTTCCTTCTCTCCAATCTATTCACCTTTTCCCCTCAAAAAAGGAAGACAAAAAATCAGTCCGTGGCTAGAAATTCGTAACAGATTTTGACTGCAGGCATCAATCCTTCAACTCACTGGGTAAGTCAGTGGATGTGCTCGTGTTGTCTTTCTACACACAAACTGAGTGACCCAACAGAGACAACAACAGGGCTTCTAACACTTCTCTTTATTGCCCAGTCATAAATTCATAAAGGGATGTATACTACCACCAATTGGTAAGTTTGCTAGATAAACATCAACACCAGCTTAATGACTTGTGTACACGTTGTAAACCAGGGAATCTTTATACAAAGAAATCAGATAAATCAAACATGAGCTGAGGCTTAGAGGAAAGCGATTAAAGCTTTAAGGTAAGGTTGCTGAGGGAGGGCATTGTATCACATTATAGTGTATAATACAAAATGTGTTAACATGGAGTACAGTATGTGAAATTAAATTAATTAGTAATATAAACCACTTCTAAAGCAGCATATCCATTGACAGATAAATAGATTAAACATAAAAGATAAATAACCCATTCAGGGACCTCAGCTCTTTTTTATCAAAGAGAGGAAATGAAAAAAGAAATCAAACTTCCTAAAAGACAGAGGTGATAAAAGCATAGCTAAAATAGAGATTTTGAAGCCGACTTGTTCGCCCCAGGCTAGTGATTGAAAAGAAAAAGCATAGCCGGACCATAAAAAACCTATTGGACTATATTTCATTTGCTATAGTATATTTAAATGTTTCACCGCACACCAATTTAAATATAGTGCCTTATAGGCCGGTATAAAATACCTTAAGCTGTACTACTTTCTGAGCAACTGTAAGGAACCTTTGAGACAGACTTCTTACAGTTACCTCACATAGCCTTTCTTAAGGTTAGCAATATGCTTAAGGCTATATGGGCAATTTTTTTCTGCTTCAGACATCAAAATGAATTACAGCTCATTCCCCCTAACAAAATAAACACATAATCTTCCATTAGGACTAAGAACTATTAGCATAAAACAGCCTGGAACAGGAAGAACTTCCGAATCCACGTACAAAAGCTTAACATGTTTCTTAAACTTCAGACAAGACCCTTGTATCACATACAGCTCTCCATGTAAAGCTGGTGCTGGAGGTCCCTACTTGTACTTCTTTACAACTGACAATTTAAGGAATCATTCAATTAATTGCACACAAAATCCATACCTGCCTCCCAGTTCCACCTGTGATGGTAACATACTGCTCACAGAAGCCGGTGGAGCACTTCCCTCATTCTAGTTTGCCAGATGAAAGAATCTGATAGCACAGAAACTGGGACAACTACTGTCTCCTGTCAGATATATTACAGTTGCTTCCCAGCTGGACATCTCTAATTTCTGAGGTCAATGGCTTTGCCAGATTTCTGAAATTTCAGTGGACACATGGAGCATTTGCCAATTTCAGGCACACCTTTGGTTGTCCACAGTGTAATTCAAGGATCTCAGGTTTATTGGTATGGGATCCAGTATCCCCAGCACCTCAATTAGGTGAGTAATGCAGAAGTTGCAGTGGGAACTCGCAGTCATGCTGATACCTGTTCTAATCTGGAACTCACTACCCGGAGGAAAGCAAGTTTTGTTTTGGTGAAAGTAGACTTTCATTTATTCATGTCCATAGTGATAGGAGCCTACATGCCGGCCATCATAATACAAAATGCTTTTAAATCCTCCCTAAGGGAAATGTATTAACCACCATTTCTGTAAAAAAAGAGTGGAGGATAGAACATAAAGATAAGTATTCTACCTATAGGTCAAAAAAACATTCCTCCAGCAGCCTCAGCAGCATGCATCATTGCTTTAATACAGCTGGTTAGAACTTGTGTTAAATTTGTCTGGGTGCAACATAAAAATCATGACATGTAGCTCTTTTGTAAACATGGATGCAAAGCTGGTATTCACCTACTGGTAGTTTGGGCAACGCAATTGGACACTTTGTCAGTATGTTATGAAAATCAGAAATTAGTAACACATCCAAGGGTGAAGAAAGAGGGGATGGGACATACTTGGAAGGAGTAAATTGTGCCAATGCTACGCTATGAAGTTTAGAAATATTCTGAGCAAGTAAGGTACAGTAATTAAAGCTTCCCTGAAGTAACTTTAATTTACAGGACTGGGTGATTTGTTATCACTACATAACTGCCAATGCCTCACTACATTTGGGAACATTATAAAAGTAAGCTTTCCTTACAGGCAAATCATTCACTAGTAATATCTGCACTGAATTAACCCATGTAAGCATTTTGATCAATATGAGGTGTGCATTTAAGACAAATTCTGGCCTTATGAGCATGGCTACATATCTGCAGTAACTTACTGCCAGTACCCCTCTTTCTAGTTTCTGTGAAAATACTCCCAAACTTTGCCCTTTTGGCTTATTATAGACAAAAGAGGTATTCCTCTTGTAAGATAGTATTTCCATTTGGTAAATGTCATTTTCCAAATTGATATTTACTCTGCAAAATGTTTGCCCAAGCCTCAATTATTTTGGAAAGTTTTAGCAAAAATGATTCAGCCATTTCTGAGAACAAAATTACAGAAAAATATTGGTATGTTGTTTCTCGCTATATCTAACTGAGGAGAGCGTGCTTTGGAACAGAAGCATAACATTTGGAGAAGGGATGGCCCTGCTCTCTGGGATGTGCCTTTTGCCATCTCTTTGAAAATCCACCCACATTTGGCCAAGCTAGAAACCTTTGAAAATTTTCAATTAGCACTAGTTCAGTAAAGACATTTAAGAGTTTGTCAGCTAAATTCTTCAAAGACTCCATCTGTACCAAACATGCTCCAGCCTGTACATGCTGGCATCTGCAGCACCTCCCACAGAACAAGGGAGCATGCGCTCCTTCAGCTCTGAGTAGGACTTCTTCTGAAGCAGTCCTCCATCACTCTGGGCCTTCCCAGGCCAGGGACTGAGCACAGGGTGCTGTCGCTTGTGTCCTCCACATCCCACACCTATGTGGCAAGGACCACAGGAGAGTAGCATAAATGTGTCTGGCATTTTCCTTTTAACAATTGCTTCCAACGTCTGACATTACAAAAAAGTCTTCAAATGAGCGCGTCAGTGTGAGGTTTCTCTTTCGCAGAAAGTTGACAACTAAGTCAAGTACCAGCTCTTCATCCAACCTCCATGATCCACTTCGCTAGCCCTAATGTTTCTTTTTCCCTCATCATTTCCCAACTCTAGTTGGGTCCAAGCCTCAGCAGCTGCCTCCTTCCAGCCCACTCCTAGGCCAATTAACCCTCAGTCATCTTCTCCCAGTGCTCCAGCTCCGTTACTGTACTGGTATCTCAGTCAGTATGAGACAAACTACATCTTTCTCTCTTGGATGGCTTTGGTCCCCTCTACATTAAGCTCTGGCACCTTCCTCCACCACAGTCCAGAATACCGGGAGCAACAGTAGGTCTGGGATAACAGTTTGTTGTTTTGATGCCTGGCCATGACTCTCATCTCGGGCATTTTGAAGCAGCTTTGCAATGCTGTGTGTCGTCCTTCTACAGCACTAGTGCAGTCTCAGCCGCACAAGGTGGTATGGGATTCACGGTTATGGCTATTTAAGACAGAATTTCTGGAGGTTTAGCTATCAAAAGCCCAGAAGTCTTCAATAAGCATCTGTGAACTGTGATTTTTGCTAAGGCTTAAACCATGGCCAAATTGTTACATTTTTATAAGGGAAGCAAAAGCACACTCTTAACATTCACCTGCCAAAATTCAAATCCCTCCCTCTCACAAATGGTGGTACTAAAGCTGTTCAAAGAAAAGGTCTCCAGAATTATTTAACACTGTTAAATAATGTGCACCATGCTTTTTTTTTGCCTTTTTTTTTTCCCCTGATCTATTTTGCCTGAAATTTTTCTGGAGATTTTAGCTGTCTCTTACAGGTCCTGAACAGAATATGGAGACTGAGCCTATGCTGCTATTCTGCAATTATTGGTACACACTGTATCTCAGGATTAGAAACTAAACGTTTAAAAATACTAAGATTGGCAGTTTCTATAGATCTTGGATTTTTATGTTAAGAAAATTACTTTGAAAAAAAGCTCATTAAATATGTAGTGTAAATATGTAATGTTAGACACTTGTAGAGCTTTCTAACTGAAACAAGTATTTTCTGCTGCGTACATATTTATAATACTTTTAAGCAGTCTGAAAAGTTTAGCTTGTTTGTCTAACGTGGTATAATTTTTGCAAATGGATACAGTTTTCTTTACTTTCCCTGCTCTTCTGCAAGCTACTCACTAGGATTGACCGAACAAGAGTTTGTTAACCCAGGAGCTCTAGTAGGAGCCTGGCTCTATGGGGCAGAGCAAATGCCAATTAATCCAAGTATTCAAAGCAGTTAAGATGCTTCTTGACCACTTGATAGTTTTCTGTCAGTAAGAAGAATACTGTTACTTTAAAAGTCTAACACAATACTTTGTCTCAGAGGTATTGTTTCCATTGCACTGCATTTCATAGATCACTAAGCAGCATTAATTGAAGCTCCATTCCTTCAGTCTGACCACAGGAGGACTATGCACAAACCTATGTTTTCTACCGAGGGAAACAGAAAATGGAGACCAAAAGAGCAATACAAATGCATTTTGCAAAATTACAACATTGTATCTACCCACTCCACAAGCCTGCAAAGTTTCTGGCCTCTCTCTTTTCTACCAGTAGGAACCAACAAATGCTCAAGGACTACCATCACTTGAAATGGCCTAAATGATCAGAAAATGCCAAGGAAAACATGCAGTAAGTTTTAATTTTGGTGGATGGAGTTGGACTGGCTGGACACATGAGTAAAGTCACACAGGATTTCATTTTTGCCCAATTTTATGGGTTATGGGTTGAGCTTATAACTCAGATTCTGGAAAAGTCTTTCTGACTTTCTTCCTGGAATGCCGGTTGGCATCTCATCATGGGAAAGGGTCCATGAGACTAGGAATGACAGGTGTGACAGAACTGAAGAGTTTGCTGACAGATCAGCTCATGAGTCGTAAGTGGAAGAGGGTAACACACAGCAAAAGGTTCCCAGGTTTCAGATCTAATAGGCTATACAAGCTGATATCAAAAAGGCTGTTAAGATTTTCTCTCCAGGGCTGGTGTGCTTATGAGATGGGATCAACACTATACATTAGAGTTAGTTTGTCCCCTATGAATACTTTGCTTTTCATACACATATATTTCGAAGAATTCCAGAAAGATGAAAGAAATATAAACCAAGAAAACAAGACACTTAATTGAGACCAAGAAAACAAGACACTTAATTGAGACTAACATTTTAAAACCAGCAAGCAGATCTCTCAAACTTTGTGAGAAAGAGAAAACGAAGGAAGAAAATTCATCACAAATGGAACAATAGTTCCATCAGAAATTCTGTTTTTCAAGAAAGCTTTTGTAAAAATTTTTATACAGTCTTTATAATTAAAAGTACCAAATCAGTATCATATTCTTATAAAACACTGGATTATCTTTTTAGGCATGATGTTCCCTCGAAATTGTCTTTATGTATGTTTTTAATGCAGGAAACCACCTTCATTGAAATGTAAGGCCCTTTTCTTAGAAACATAATCTTTTTGACACTTGGGGGATAAAAGCTCCCTGCTGTAGAAAATGGTTTGAATATTGAACACTGTAGGAGAAGTAAAAAACCATTGCTTTTAAAAGCACCATTTGGTAATTCTTGCAATCTCTCCATTGCATGTCTGCACAGAAATCTCCAGCTTTTTTAGCATCTCGGAAAAAAATTACAAAAAGTCATACAAAATGATGCTAAAGAAAAGTCAAGGTCTGAGGCCCCATCCTCCTCCCTTTAGATTCAATAGAAAATAAAAATAAATCCTATTGTTTCTCCATTTGTCTAAGACCAGGCTGTGAATGAAGTGTGGAAACTAAACTACATTCTCAGGCTTAAAGGTGGTCCCTTCAGGTCAGGGCTCTGGCACACCAGCAAGCCATTGTAGGAAATGCAAATTGCCGCTTCTCATTGCAGTAACCTTTCTGTTGATAGGGGACTTCTGTCTCCAGGGCTGTCGACCTGGCAAATTTCACACGCATTTAAAAACAAAAAAATCACACAAAATTTAAACAAAACCAGAGTCTAGGAAAACACATCAATGTAGAGGCTCTATTTAAAGAGGAATTTGGAACTGGACTTCTGTGACGTTTCCTGTACTTTAAACGCCTTTCTTTTTCCACTCAATACATTAAAAGGACATGATCAAGGCTAAAGAACCTAAAATTAGACCTGCCAGCTGTGTTTTGGTTTGTGAGAATTCGCAGGTCATGCTGCCCCTGTGCGCTGCCTGTCTGATCCATTCCCTGGAGGAGGCAAAACACTGGAACGTAAAGGAATTCTGATACCTCCTATACACGGCAGTAGAGTCTCTGCCCTCCTCGGAATAAATTGGACATAAAGAAGACAATATACAAATACCTCTGATTTTGGAAACAGCGTTGGGCTCTGGGTTTGTTATTTTGCACTTAACATCTATTTTTCATCTCACATTTTGGGAAGCTAATAGGTTTTAAAAGGTCACATAGGATAAAATATATTCATATTCACAAGCATGTTTGATTTTGGGTCAACTGTGTGAGGTTTTACAACATCTTCTGAAAATATATAAACCTTCCATAATCCTGCCAATGCAAGCTGAGTTTTTAGTGTCTCAAATTACTCATTATTAGTCTGCCAATTTTCCACCTAGTAACTCATTTAATTACTGAAAAGCAGCTCTAGATAGTTTGAAATTGCTCTATAAAACTTACTACTAAAATTTCGAGGGGCAGTTTATCCAAGAGGCATTAATCTGACCTCTAATTTTCAGGTAGTACAGTCCTAATTAATTTGTTTTCTCGGGTCAAGTATTCACACATACAACTGCATAGTTTGCATGTGTTTATGATCTTTGCATGTGCAAATGAGAGTTTTGAGCCGAAGAGTTCAGAATTAGAGGCAGTTTTGGATAGTTCGGCCTTATAAACCTGCCAGATGAGCTCTGCTTTTGTCAGAACAATCATCCAAATGACTCAGTCAAACAGACATGGGTGTGTTATTGCTCTGTAATTAGGAGTTGACAAAAAACTGTAATTTTCGAGATACTAATTGAAAACACATGTAGAAATGTTATATAGAATGCTACATTTAGTAATGTTAAAAGCAGCACTCTTTTTAAAAGAAATACAGTTTTTGAACTAGAGTAATTCTCCAGGAGGCCCAACAATTTTTCTATTAATTTTAAATTCAAATAGTGCGTAATCCTGCTCAGGAAACCCTGGAAAACACCAGCTCGAAAGCAGTGGTGTTACCAGGCCTCTTTAAATTTTCTCTTTCCCACAGTCCCAAGATGGAGAAAGCAGTTGCACAGAGCCAGAACAGCTCCAGCTTCCTCCCCACTGGACCTGCTGTCTCAGTACTTTCTTCGGTAAATCTGGCACACAGGTGACAACACTGCAGAAACAGATCATACTCTCCAAATGCACCTAATTAAATTCTGAGGGTGCGCTGTAGCAGCAATACTCATCCTCTAGCCCCTTTCAACTCCCCCTCAGTCTTTTGTGCATCTAAGAAGGTCTCATGCTATGCAGATAGACCTCTGATGTCAAAGAACATGAGCTGATCAAGGGAATACTTCATTACAGAACAGGAAAGGAGCAGACAGGGATTTATCGCAGACAAAGAAAAAAAAATTGAAGGTAATGTAACATCTTGTTTTGTTGATTTGCTTTCCTATCCTGTCCTCTGTTTACATTTAAAATGTTTGTATCAAGGCAAAAGGATATTCAGCTCAGTTACTAAAACTATTTGCAAATCACGCACACTAAGAAAGACAAAAACATCAGGATGTAGTTGGAAGAAAGAGAAGATGACCATATCGTCAAGAAAGGATAAGAAACCCTCTGCCACCATATGGTCTTTTTCATCCCAGGGACCAACTCTTTGGAGACCAGAGAAGAAAGTGGTCAGAGCTCATGGGGCTGGTGAGAGCATGTTCTGTGTGGAGGTTGGGAGGTGCACAACAGATTCTTTCAATTCCTATTCAAAGATTTAAGGAAATCCCTGGTAACATCCAGTGATCACCTTACAGACATAAAATGACATTACATTTTGTAATACTAGAAATATGACTTAAACACTGATTAAGGACAATAAGGTTAAATTAAATCTATGGAGTCCAGAATATTTGTATTACCTATGCTGCATCATGCAAGTTGTATATAAGGGATAGGGTTTATGTTTTGCTTTTGCCATTTTGCTTTAATTCTACAGCTATAGAGTTTTTGAGATGGCAAACTCTTGATTAGTGTGCAGCGATGATGCAGAATTATACATTTGAATTAAGGCAACATTATGCTACATTCATGCACTTATCACATTCATGCACTTATCAGGTATCATAATATTCTAGTGGCAACTATTCAGCCACAGGAGTGACCTCACTGGTTTAATATACTAAGAATTGCTGTATAAAATGAGAAAACAAGTGTATCTGTTCTACTAACAATGTTTTGTTGTAATCACAAGCAAGCTTCGCTAATACTTATTAACACAAGTAATTTTAAAAAAAATTGTGGATGCCAAGTGTAAAAATGTTGTTGATATTAAACGTATATTGCAAACTAGCGTATCAAAATCAGATCTAGCATTTTGCCTTTCCATAGATTAACTTGTTAATCACATTTAAAAAAAACCCACACAGCAAAAAGCACTCATTTTGATTACTGAGTTGTTAGCATGATTTCTGTGTAACTGTACATATGCTAATGTATACATTTACTGTCTGCACATTTCTATACATATGTCTACACACACATGCACACACACACATGCACACACAAAGAATATGGCACATATTTTTATGTATATGTATTTTGTCACATACAAACACATATGCTCCAGAGCTTTCCTTTTAGTGTTTTTCTTGAATCTTTACATGAATAATATCCAGCATCATGGACCTTGAACACTGATGACTCTGGTTAACGCTTTTATCCTTTGCTTGAAATTACAGGATCAGTCTAGCCAGAATTTATGAGAACCAGACCCCAGACCTCACATAGCTCACATATTAGACCATTAGGCATCTAACTACCTCTGAACAATTTCAATGCATTATCTTGCCTTGTCCCTGGGGCACAAACTTCACTCGTCCATACTTTTAATATATTTTGTCTGCATGAAGCAGATCGAGTTATTACATGCTAGCAGATCACAACTTACAGAAATCTCATTGCTCTACAGTGAGGCAACTAATATCACTCCGTTCTCCATGCTGAGACAGAAATGGTCAGCAGCACAATTTTTGGTAAATTAATTGATAACATATTCAGTGCAGATCTGCTGTTTATGCTTACAGACAGGTTAATTAAATATTTCCATCTTGAAATATATTTGTGCGTGCTCATATATGCTGATATATCACCATACATATTAACATAGCTAAAAAGATTTTTCCAAATTGTTTAGAACACTCACTGCTGCACTTTACACAAATATAGTGTCCTTCTGCTGTGAGGGGTTTACCCTTACTTTTCAAAGGCCAGATGGAATGAGTGTTGATGCCAAACATACATCTGCATTATCACACTGGAGTGTTTTTGGTTTGGTTTGGGTTTTGGTTTTTTTTGACTGAAATATAACGTAACGTAAGATTAGAAATCAATTGACCTGTGAACTCTCCTGAACCCTTTACCTGGGTTGCAAGGCCATTACGTTCTTTTCTTTCATTAGCTTTTTGCTGGAGCAAGGCTGAACAGGAAACAAGGGTGATCCTGTCTCGTCCCTGGAGACTGTTGTACAAAAACTCAGCAATCTTTTATTTTTCTTTACGCTGTAGGATCCTTATTACAATACTGATATTAATAGCAGAGGACAATCAGGGAACTGCAGTCTTCTGGAATTCCTTTTCTGCAAAATGATATGCATGTTATTTTCCCCACACTTAAGTACCTGCCTCTATAACTTCTAGTTAATGAAGTGATTTTGTTCTGGATCTGCTAAATGAGTTTCCTTTATAGCTTGCGTTGTTGATGATCAGAGCATTACTCATAACAATTCTGTATTTCAAATTTAAATTCATTGTTAGAAAAAAACAGAAGTGAAAACCTTGTTTCTCCTTTCAAAAGCAGTTTGAAGCCCTATCCTGCAAAGTGCTCAGTGCCTTGAGAGAGATGCTCAGCGCCAGAGCAACTGCAAGAGAAAACAGGGATATTCGGCACCTCGGAGAAGGCGCTTCACACTACACAGGATTGGACACTTAATTCCTGACTAAAACAAACTCCATCAAAAGGTCATCAGTCCCAGAGACTAAAACAGTTTTGATGAAGTCCAGTCTCCCACTCTGTTGACAAGCGTCTCAATTATTTTCAACAGCTCTTGGTGTCTACATCGGAAGAATGCAGAGCAATCATCAGGCTGAGGTAACCACAGGTCCCTCGGTGAGAATCTGCAGAACATGCACATTGAGCAGCACTTTCAGAGAGCTATTTTTTTTCCACCTGAGGTAGGAATAACTAATGATGTAACCAAGTTATCAGCTACACGTTTTGACATACCAGCAGTGCATGAACTAATGCCTTGTAACTGCAATGCAAGAAGAAATAGCCCCTCAGGATAAATTCTTTGGAAGTCTATGCGAGCAAAGCAATGAAATGTCTGGATGGAAAAATCTAGAACTTTTAAATAGGACTGGATGGGACTTAACCCTGACAGATTTTCCTGTGTGCTAAATGACTTGAACAAGGTAAATCTCCTCTGGCACTGATTGCTTCTATCAGTCTTCGCTGATTTGCCCTAACATCTAAGATGCAAGGTGTAAAGAAGAAAAGACAATACTCTTCTGCTTTGTACTCCCTTGCTCTCAATGACCAATAACACATAGCTCTGCTCACAATATATTTGCACCTCAGACTTCAACCTCCTCATCTTCGGACCAGGTAATTTTTCAGTTGCTGCTTTCCTCCATGGCTCTCTTACCCAAAATTGTGCCTATCTGTTTTCAGAAAGATGCCAGGCAGAGGTTGAGCAGTAAACAGGCCTTTCAGAAATACAGCTGTCATCCTTTCCTACCTTTCCCTCCAACTGCCACCAGCCACACAGATTTTGAGGCAACTGCTACCCAAAATTCCTGGTTTTCCCAGTAACTTTGAATTCACTGGAATGCACCTGAATACCTGGACTATTGCTGACAAAGGATTCGAAATGCCACATGTTATTTTTGCATTTACAGCTTAGATCATGTTGCTGTGATGGCAGGCAAATCTTCTCTTGCTTTCTTAAAAAATACGTCCTAACATTAAAGAGAGGAAGTGCACCTTTCTGAGCTGCAGAACATGCAACTGTTAGGTGTCTTCTAAAAAGAGCTGCAGGGCTCCCTCTCTGAAATGAAATCGAGTACTTCTAGCACATAGTTTAGAAAACCAAATATCAATACACCCCCTAAAGTAAAGCATAATGAATGAAAAAATAACAAATTAAATTAAGACACCAAAAAAGGTATTATAATTTGTAGAATCACAGAATAGTTGAGGTTGGCATGATTGTGTGGATGTCATCTGGTCCAATCATACCACTCAAGCAGGGCCACCTGAAGCTGCTTTCCCAGAACCATGTTCAGATGATTTTTGAATATCTCCAAGGATAGAGGCTCCACAACATCCCTACGCAACCTGGCCGGTGCCCAGTCACCTTCACAAAATGTTCCCTCATGTTAAGACAGCACCTCCCATGTTTCAGTTTGTGCCCTCTGCCTTTTGTCCTGTCACTGGGCTCCACTGAGAAGAACTTGGCTCTCTCCTTTCTGTACCCACCCTTCATTCATTCACATACATTAATGAGACTGTCCCCAAGTCGTTTCCTCTCCTGGCTAAACAGTCACAGCTCTCTCAGCCTTTCCTTGCATGCAAGATGCTCCAGTCCCTTAATCATTTTTGTGCCCCCTCACTGGACTCCCTCCAGTACGTCCTGGTAACATGGCTGAAAATGCATTCTTGGAAACATAGTTCAAAATGTGTTAGATACCGTGGTATTTTCACCATCTCTCATACTTTCAAAAGAGAGAGTGAGCCCTTGCAATGTTGTCTCCAGTGTGGTGTCTAAAGGAGAGTGTAGAAAGTTCAGTAAAGGATCTCTGTTGACTAGGCTCAATATTCCACAGCAGAAAAATACCTGTAGCATCGCCCTTCACAGATTTTTTCCAGTACTTGTCGTTGAGTAAAATTATTTCCAAGTTTTCTGCACAGCTATACCATTAATGTTAACTTTTCACAACCGGGCAATTGCTGTGCATTTAGTCATTGCTAGCACTCATTTTAAGCTCAGAAGACTCATTAGACACCACAAAAGAGGACACCAATGAAGGACATAAAGTCAGACCCAGAAAAAAATGAGATAACCGTATTAGCTGCTTGATAATTTATTTCTGCTGTTTTCAGTGCTGCTTCCACTGCTTATAGCCTGTGCTGGGGAGATGACAGAGGATTGTGATGGATAGCAGCATCCATGAAAGCTCCCAGAAACTTAACGTAGAAAGACTGCTTCCCCTCTAGACCATGGCAAAAGAGACTATTACTCTGATTATAAGAAAATTAAATGACATCTCAAAGCTAACTCTCGGGACATGCTTCTAGCTGCAGAAGGTTGCCTGCAATCTACTTACACTTACTTGAGGTCAGGCTTAGTGCTTTCTGAAAGTGCAGGAATGTAACCTGTACCTGTGGCCATAATATTTATCTAAGAAGCATACTCTTCCCAGCTATATAGTGGCTTTGTGGACCTTTCAACTTTTCAAGGCCCCAGTGCATGTGACCCTACATGTCAGGTCACTGCAGAACAAGAAAAAGGGGAAGAGTTGTGTGGGAGGCACATATCCTCTCACATAATGGCAGAGAGTCCATGTTTCAGATATGTCACTGTCAGGGCCCTTTTGATTGCTGGATTTACACTTCTAAAGAGCAGCCCAGTGCAGCAGTTTCTCTCCCACTCCATGATTTCCCATGGCCCATACTATAGCTGACTGACAGATCAGGCTGCTTAGGTCTGTCTGGCACAAGGGATCATGAAGCAGAACAGAAATTGTGGGGCCCAAAAGTAAAGCTGCAAGTGCATGACTTGTTTTCTGAAAATACACGGGGCACTGTGAGAGAAGTCAGACAAATGTCTCTTTCTCAGCGTTTAAGACTTGGCAGGCCCACTAGCTGTAGAGCTCAGCAGCCTACATAGCAACTTCTCTACGCCATCCAAGTTCAGTTGATTATTCACTGCAAGGCGGCCAAAAAAAAAGAATGGCGATAGAGGGCAATGAAGTCATGATGCTCCCTCTCCAGCAGACTCTGGCTTGCTCTCCCATACCCATATTTGGATTTTAATGGGACTCTCTAAAGGTGCTGTGGATTTGGATATACAGCTGCAGACAAGTTTTTTACATTTACATTTGTTGTGCAGAAGACAAAGGCAAGGAAAAAGCTACTTTCATTTACTGAAATGTGAATAGACAAATATAACAACTATAGGGATGGTAAAAATTATAACATCTATTTGCTTTTGTATTTTGTTTGTTTATATGATTTACTTTCTATATAGGTACAATTTACTATCCTCAGGTTTCCCACTTATTCTCAAATCAAAGCTTTGCAGAGGAGCTTGCAAGTTGAGAACTTCATGTTCTAGATTAATATTAAGGCCCATTTTGAGCTAATGAAATTGTTTAAATCACTTTTGCCCATTGCTCTCGCAGTCATTATACAGCTAATAATACTTACAGTTTATTTCAGAATTTCTGGCTTCCATAATAACAGTACTAAGTTTGTTCCGCATAGATTTTGTCCTACCTAACATGTCAGAGCATGACCTAATGTGGAATTTCTGATAGGACTGGAGGTTGGAGGCTGAAGGAATTCACATGATCTGCCGACAGCATTTTTCAGTCTCTGCTCAGAGTATTTCTTTCTCGCCAGTGCAATGCACCTATTTTGATGATCTGCCCTTGTAAGTTAATGGAGCCTGTGAACTTCCAGATGGCTGTGGAAAAGAAGGCTGTGTAGTCAGCAGACCTCTGTACTGACAGCCTGATGAGACTTTCTATTGATCTTTTATCCTGAGAAATCAATTCACAATTCCTACATGAACTCTTATCATGTGATTTACTTCCATTGGTCACTTGGTTTATGCAAAACCATTGGTGAATAATACCCCAAATCATATTTCATTTACATTTGTTTCTATTAAAAAACCAAACAAAGAAAACTGTGCTGATAGAACTCTTATCAATTACATGAAAGCAGGAGGATGGAATTTACCCATTCTGAAATTACTGATTCTTTTGAGAATTAAATCTTTTTGAAAGTAGAAACAATATTTTGATTGATGGAGGGGCAAGAAAAAATTAATTTGTTTCAGGAGAACCTGCAGAAATGCTAGGGAAAAAGTTTCATCTGAACCTCCAACAGCTGTTGGGCAGATACTTCTGGGACTCACAAAACAAGTTGGAGAGAAATTAAGAAAAACAGTTTATCTGGGGAAGAAGGACAGTGTAGAAAGGGAAGAGCAACTTTAGTCTATTGCCCAGTTTCCTCAATTCATGGCACATCAGCCCCAAAAAATAATATTCTCTTTTTTAATGTGGTGGTGGCAAGTTAGCATGATATTTCCTCTTAATAGTGTCTAAAATCAGGCACCTGAATCCATCTTTGATCATTCATTATTCTTAACCATTTTAATTCAAGGGCCCCAACCAAGACTCATTATTACACTCAGTGCTGCAAAAATCTGTGTGAAGACAAAGACTTAACATGTGATCTGGTTTTCTTAATAGGCGTTCCCATATCTTATGGATTTAGTGAGAGACACAAGGATTGAGCCTTAAGGAAATCAGATGGAGGATTTTGCAATACTTGTTTGTGCAAACAAAATCTTAAAAATATTTATCTGATCACTCAGGTGTTAAGGGTATAGTCTGCAAAACACTTAGAAAATCACAAAGTGTGAATGTTAACCATAGTGTCCTCAAGAAGTTCCCATTGCCTAAGTTTCCTCCTGCAACTTCATCAGGGTGTCATCGTGTTTACCCTTACTTTCTGTGCTACACTTTTTTTGTATTTTTTTGTTCTTTGTTAAGAGCATGAGAAGTATCATCACAGAAGTACCTGCATTTGAGTGGTGAGTGAGATGACTCCTGAACTACTGTATGGGGAAAAGTATTGTAAGAGGATGGTTCCTGCATTTAGGTGAGCTAACAAGAATTAAAATTCCGTTGCTTTCTTTTTTAATGTGTCATTTGCGGTAAGCCTAAAAATCATCAGCAAGCACATCACTGGACTGGGGAAATGCCTTTTCTTTGCCCCAGGAAAATACCCATTGTATATACATATCGTGATGCAGTCCTTAATTGTACGAACGCATGCAATTTTCTCTCTCTTCCAGTGAAAAGATACAAGCTTCATTCACCACAAAGGCGATACATAGAGAGTGGAATTGAGAATGAAGAAAATATCTGGCATTCTATGACTTCAAAGTCCTTCACTTAGCAACTGTGAAGTGTCCTTTGAGCCTAGCTATTGTTTGTATATGAGGACATAATACTACATCACACAAATCTGAAGTTGTATTTAGTTTTTGACTATGCGAAAGTAATATAGCTGGTTTATGATGGAACTTTGCTGTCATCTATCAGTGCTGTCAGAGAAACTCGCCTGGATTATTTCTCTCACAAAAGTTGTTTTAAACTTTATACTGTTGTCATAGCTAAAACTCCCTAAATTTTCAGTCTTAGTAGATCCCTAATTTTGACCCCTGCCTTCAGGGATCCAGTATCTCAAATATCTGCTGGGCTAACAGAAAAATAAGAAACTGAGCTATCTTGCCACTGTATGTGGTATGCAGCTGAGGTATAAATATTTCACTTGATATTTGTTATCTTATTTGATGACTTAAAAACTTCAAGACAAGTTATCTAAATACTTCAGTACTACATTCCTACCTCAAGTTTTACATCCTTAATACCTATCACACTGAACACTCTAAAACTTTCCATTCCTCCCTTCATCCAGAGGAACATTTATCTTTGCTTCTCACTAGAAAAAAAAGCCTCTCACCTCAAAATAGCAGTATGTCTGTTAAATATATATAATAAAAATAGCCTTTGTGGAAATTAACATGCTACATATTGATATAGTGCTGATCGAGACATTCCTTAAAAAGAGCTTCCCCATCCACTTCCCATGTAAATATTTGAAAATGTGACCATCATATAAATTTGTCGAAAGACTTCTAAAGCCATGCTGCACCACATGTCCACATGTCTTTATCTTGTATTTCTGCTCTGACACTGACCTGAATTTGAATCAGATCAGTGAACTTATCATTCAGTGGCTGCACTGAGTGACCTACGTGAAGATAATTCCAAATCTCGCCGTGGCCAGGTTTAGAACCAACAGTGATGTCAAGGGATGACTTTTCAACACTGCTCATCAGCTTCACTGAGCTCTTTTAAAAACCTGGGCCCTGTGCACAAATGCTCACTTCACATACCCTACCCACGCTCCTGCTGACACATTTGCTGTCTGTCTCAGCTCAAAGCACTGAAGAGCATTTCAGCTGAGCAACTTGCAAGACAGATTTGATGCTACACTCTGCAGAATGGCTTGGATCCTTCTTTCCTTTGAATGGCTTTGTTGGTGTTTAAGCAGAGAGATGCCAGTCTTTAGGCATCTCTGACAATCTTCAATAGCAATTTAATTAAAATATTTTTCTGTTAAACCAAAAAAACAGACCAAAATGCAAGCCTACCCTCTCCATACTGAAAGCTTGTGACTATCTTTGTTGGCTCCAGCTCTCAAAGACGACTCTCCACTAGCTTCTTTGGGACTTGGAGCAAGTCCTAAGCATATAAATCATGTCAAAAAACCACACAATATATTTTATTTGTATGAGATATGCATGAAGGGTCACATCAGTAAACTCCCCATTACCATTAATGAATCACACATGTGTGACTATATATATATATCAGGTCGAGCTTAGCTTGTGAACCAATGGACACACCAATTCTGAAATCCGTGCCAACTGCACACATAGTTTCCATAGGTCTGACTTTGTTCCTTCCCATTAGGAAGTGAATAGAAACTCCTGAAGCGATAAACAACTTCTAAGCTGCTCTGAGGAATGTAAACCAAAGCAAACCTCGTGAAAGCAAAAGATCTGAGAAGACTAAGTTAAGTGTAAGTGATGCCCTGTTGTTTTCTTGGGTTTTTTTCCCTGCAGCTCATACACCAGCCTTAGTCCTTTTCTTTTACACTTCTGTAGTATCTGCACAGATACTCCAGTTTGTTGTCTTCTAACATAGGCTAAAAAAAGAAAGTTAATGTTTCAGTATAGGAAAAAGCTTTCAACCAATGATGCATGTAAAGTGCTGTTATGTTGATTGAGCAGCTGGGTTTTTTGGTATGTATCCCAGATGTTTCATCAGTATGGTAACACCTTACAGTATACTGTCTCTGAAGATCTTGGACCAGTCCCACCTGGTCACATTCTTAGCCTGGAAACCTCAGCCTTAAAGTACCTCTCGTTACACAACGAAACTTAATGATTTTACGACTTAACATTTTTTCCTTCATATAATTTAAGCAAGGTGCATAGGCAAATTGCTTACATCTGTTATCAATACACTGTATGTAGGGACTTGGATTTATCAGATATATAGCTTCTCTAATAGTACACATGGAGGTATTTCTAAGAGCTTACAGTTAACAGCCATCATTAAACTATATATATAGAAAAATATTCACATCTATCATTTTGTACAGCTGTGAAATAATTTCAGAACAGTCTATAGAAAAAAACACTAAACAGGAACAATCTCCTCAAAATAAAAAAAAAAAAATACTTTTCTTTAATTATTTTCTTGCCAGTTTCATTTCCACCTGCCCGGAAATGATGTTTGGCACAACTTGGGTTTGCAGGGCAAATTAACCTGAATTCACATCCCAAACTGGTCAGGCACAAAGATGTAGGGCAGTGGTTCCCAACCAGAGGGTCATGACCCCAATTCAGGTCATGGCATTTATGAGGTGGGGTCAGGAACCTGGCAGAAATCCAATTGCAGGAATAGAGTTTGCAACCAGAAGTAAGGTCATGAGCCTAAGAAGACCAACTGAAGGGGTACTGATGTCATCTACAACAGTGAAGTCATACCAATCTCCTCTTGCTGATATTCGTTCAACAGTTCAAAATCTAGCTGGTTTACAAGCAATAAACAGAAAAGGAAGGGATTCTCAAATATAGGAATGATCACTGGCCTCAGCATATTAATGTTGAACTTTGTTTTTAGAAACACAGAATCACAGAATGGTAGGAGTTGAAAGGGACTTCTGAAGATCATCTAGTCCAACACCCAAAAACGAAATCAAAAGCAAGATAAAAATTAATAATAATCTCAAAACCCTTTTGAGCAGTATTCCTTTCCACCAGAAAGTTTATTCACATACCTACTTATTTCTATAATAAGCCAGAGAAACAATTTTCTGGTAATATTTTAAGTGCTTCAGAAAGTCGAGTGGGATCTTTTATCTAAAGACTTTCACTCATGCTAACATACTGTCAAAAGTAATTTTAAATATTTCTTGAAGTTTTCAACTGCTAAAAGACAAAGTTTGCCATTTGCTGGAAAATTATTAAAACTATTTTAGATTATTTAGCACAGGCATTACAGATACTGATTCCAAAAAAAGTCCACTCATGGTTTGGGTAAATTTACATGCTAAACCTTGTAACTGCAAAATAAAATTTATGAATTAACATCTGGAAAGGTATTACATTCTTTATTTTTAGACTATGTGGATTTCTTTTAAAGCTTGATTTTTGGATGCTGGCTATAAGCCCAAAAACAATCCCTGAAATGTTTCGTGTGGTTGGTTCCTGGAGATACCACTTAAGTATCATTCAGTGTCAGAGGAAATCAAAGGATTTCCATTTCAGAAGAAAAGGTTCCCGATATTGTTCTCATAGCATGAGCATGGTAAAGATGAGGTAACTGTAAATTACTTCTGTAATTTCCTGATTCCAGGAACTGTCAAGGTTACAACAGCCTCAGTTTAAACAGTGTGAACTGGAGGACTCTCAGAGCTACTGTAATTCTGGCTGATAACAGACTCTAGAAGTTCAGCTGGAAATCAGTGGACCACATATGTGCTCTGGATGTAGCCTGATGTGTGTATGCCCAATTTAGGGGTCTTTACAAACCTTAGCGTCAATTGTTCACAATACAGTGGCCACTGCAGTGTGCCAACATAGGCTCCACTTTCTGTTGAGGTGGAGTTTGTGACAGTTTCTAAAAGTGCATCAAAAATTTTTGTCAGGGGATCTGTGAATGTACATATATCCCCTAGGGAAAACAGTATTGCTAATTGAATCACTGCAGACACCAATTCCTCCAGAGTTAAATTCAGTAATGACGGAAACCAACACTTCAGAGGTTCCTTTCATGGCATTCAGAAAATGCAGACCACAAATTTCTGTACTGTACAGACTAGTCCTAATATGCCAGCATGAAAAGTCAGAGCTCTTAAGTCTACACATTAAATATGCCACAAATACTTGGTAAGCACACGTTGGCAAAAGCTGAATTTTAATGGAGTTGTGTCATTTGCGCCAAGTGAACACCTTCCCTACAAATCCTCCTGTGGCCAGTGCACGGGGGCAGAGGACACAGATGCTGTGCTGGAGTAGGAGGTGGCACTGGAAGAGGCTGCTCAATGCCAGAATTGATGTTTTCAGAGAGAGAAAAGGCATCTGGCTAATGCAATATGAGGTGGTGGTAGTGTAGGGGAGGCAAAAGAAGCCCCATTCCACTGCGACAAAAAGAGGGTCAGTCCTGCTTCCCTCTGGGAATGCTTCTGGACTGCACAACAGGATACGTCCACATTAATAAACACATGTCCTTATCAGGTATGGCAAAACATACGCCAATTTCTTTTTTAATCTTTCCTAGATGTCTTTCTCTACATCTACAGCACCAAGATTCATAAACGATAAAGACAGAAAAGATTTCATTCATCTGAACATATTTATTAACACTAGGATTTTACCTTAGGCTATTGGCTGAAAAACTGTTTGGTAATTTTTATTCAAGACAGATTCATATGACCACTACAGTGTGCTCTGCTTGTTGGTGTAGTCTTGGGGCATCTACACAATTAACTCTCCCTCACTGCACATCAGTAGCACGTTAACTTTTTCCTAACAACCTATGTGGGTGCATATAATTTCACTACAATATATGAAGCGTGTCCAATAAAAGGAACATTGATGGGTACTTTAGTTCTACACTGCATCAAGATTTCATACAGGCTGGACCAAAGAGAGATAGAATTTGATCATTAAAGCAACTATATCCCCCAAACCTTTACTAACAGACAATATCCATAATTAAAACAGAAAAATCAAAATAAATTGATTCTGAAAGCTGGTGCACAAGATAAGAAGTGAAATAAAACAACATGTTTGCCATAATAAGTATTTACATATGCTCATTATATCAGCTGCATCACAGGACAGTGGTCTGTAGGACTGAAAGCAAGGATGCCCAAGTTCTCCAAAGATTTTGCTAGAAACTTACAGAGATCACCACCTCTCCCTGAGACTGTATCATGTACATTGCCTAGATTTTTCAGTTTGAGGTGACACTGATATATGCTTGACTAATATAACTATTTTATAGTTACATGAAATCTAGTAAATAGATCTCAAAGTGAAATGCCATTTTCTTTTCATTGTTCTTCCTGCCCCCGTGGCCAGGAGCATTGACCAGTGCTGAAAACAGCCCTGGCTGTTTTCCCCGCAATTCCTAAAACTCACCAGTTCAAAAGGTCCGTCTTTTAGGTTTTAAAAGAGGCAGATGTGGATGAGGCAGCTCCAGTGCCCCAACTCCATGCATGTCAATGTGCTATTTTCTAAAACCAGCCAGAACTAAGCTTACTTTACTCTCCTGCAATTTAAAAGAAACACAAAAACTTTGGCACTTTGACAAATGACGAATCCTATTGCAGCAGTTCTTAAAAGCCAGGTCAACAAAATTTGACATCTTAATTTAAACTGCTGATGAAGATGAGTGAGCTCAAAGTGAGGAATTAGGTGTGCAAAGGCTTTGCAACTCCTCTCTGACAACTCTTTTGTGGGAACATAATTTAAAACATTTCAGCAATCCCCTTTTACAAAAAAGACCACAATAAACACATGGAAATTTAAAGACAGCACATGGAAGCCAGAAATATCCAATGCAAAGATACTCCTAGAGGCCAAGTTCTGCATATTAAAATGTCCTGATTGAGTAAGGAACAAGAAAGTACAGTACAGCTTACAGGTTTTCACTCTGATATCCCTCCATCATTGATCATTACTTTACTTTCTACATTCTTTGAAAAATTAATGTACTATTAAAGAATTTTCCAACTTTTAAACAGTAACATATCTTTCAAGCATTTAATAAAATAAAAAGGTAGAAATAAGATGGGCTATTTGCTATGTGATATTGCAAATGTTGATCTTAGTATACACTTCAGTGATTCATGAACTCCATAATGAATAACAGAATAAATGTAAAACAGTCCATTCACACAACTGTGTTGTCATATCATTTGACCTTCGCTCCACTTTCATTTACAGACTATCAGAGAAAACTGTTAGTCCGTGTTATAATCTTCCTTTCACCAAGTTTGCATTTAATCTGATATTACAGTGGTGTAAATTACACCCATATCAGAGTCAATGTACAACTTTTATTTATCAGCCATAAAGTTTTTTCTAGTAATATGTCTAAATTATACCCATAAATTTTTCAGTGTCCTCACTGAACACACTGTATCCAATACAGATAAAAAAATTCTGCACCTAGGCTTTGTTTCAAGTTTATATGACATTTAGCCAGATGAGTCGAATTCTGTATCATCAGTCTCTATCAGAGGGCATAGTGCTGCGGAGGACATCATAGACGCACATGGAATCCCTCACACAGGCAGTGCAATGACATATGCAAATAACGTTTTCCTCTGTGATTTGCACATGCAATACAAATCTCTTTCATATGCAAGTGACATTGTGCAAAATATGAGCTTGTGCATTCACATATGGAACACTTGTGCCAGTCTCTGGTATGCTGCTACTCTTTCTCACCACTGAAATGGCCTAGCGGGACCAGAAAGCAGACGGACTTACTCAACTGGAGGAGAGCCAGCACTGCTAGATCTACACCACAGTCCCCAATGCAGTGGCATGTCAAATTAAAAAGAGGAGCTGATCAGACCGCTGTTGCTTTCTGACACCTCCAGCTACCTCTCATCTACACCAGAGATGGTGTAGAAACAGCCTCTGTGTCAAGGTGCCATAGCCAGATGTTTTGTGGTCACTGCTGTGTCATAGCAACAGCTGAGAATGTAAGTCCTTTCAGTAACGTGATGTTAAGGAGACCTTTCACAATCTGTAACTGGTGCATCCCTAAAAAAACCAGCGATGAGCCACTGCTAAGAGAGAAAATTTAGGTACCGTTTCAAATATGTACTGCTCACACCATAGTCCTGTTGCAGCAGAGGAAAGAGTTGCAGCTAACATAGCTAAAGCTAAAGTGATGATTACTCAAAAGCTACTTTTCCAGTTTCATTACTATATAAGAATACAGCTACTCTCTGCATTGATTTATTTACTACCTGAAGGGTCAAGACCTGTTCACTTTGCATGAGTAACCACAGCAACTTCAGTGGGAGTAGGCAAATGAACTAAGCAGAACTTTGTCTTAAAGCAGGAAATAAAAGCATCTTTAAACAGTTCAGTATCAAAGAGGCACAGTAAAGGTAAGGACAACCTTTCTAACGAACAGAAAATGTTCTTTTTCTGCTGTCAGAGGTGCAGCTGGTCTTGATGGATGCAGCTCTTCCAGAGCCTATAGTGTACTTCTGTCTGGAGGAAACACATTGACTTAAAAAGTCTTGGGATAGTCAGCAAACTATGAATAAAGTAACACATTTGGTCTCAGCCTCTGATACTGTACGTATACAAGTATTTACAATGTCTTAAAAAAATACTATGTTGACTCAATGCAGCAGGAGAAGAATCAAAGTAATCTTTTTCAAGAATGAGTGTTTGACCTGCAAATTGGTTATGCCAAAAAAGAAAAGGAATTCAAGAGGCTCAGAAGTATTGTAACAGATTAGAAAAGCGGTTTCTTGCCAAAACTTTGCTTTTAAAATCTCAAGTGCCTTGAAGTTTGGATTATTGTTAGTTAAATACACATATACATGAACTAGCAACAGTGTTGGTGATGCTAGCGAGAATAAAATATCATGTATTAGACCGGATCAGTCTCTGAACCTTCTAACACCAAAAGAAAATGCATATATCACAGGGCCACTGAGATAAAGTAACGCTCAGCCCTAGAGGGCACAGATTTCGTCTTTATGTAAATCAGTGCCTGTCACTGCATGCATGATTCACTGCTCAGAGTGTACTCTTCTGTGACGAATGAGTCCCGCTTAATTTGGCAGTGATTATGCGGGTTGCTGGCCCTCTAAACCCCTTTGAACTTGTAATTGCTGCTGGTTTAAATAATGAACATTAAGGGGAGGTGGATTCATAAAAGTGTGGATAATTACAATTTTTTTCTTTTTTCCTTTGTTTTTTTTTTAATGGAAATAAAAGGCTTCTGAGGCTGCTGATAACTGTATCATACTAGGCTGTAACTGAAATAAAACTGCAGTCTTGTTCAGTCTCGAGGAAGGAAAAGGGAATGGAAAAGAGAAGAGGAAAAAAAAGAGGGAGACGGAGATCAGAATGGCTTGGATGCCCGTAGAAAAGGAGGAGCAATGGCATTCATGAATATTCATAGCTAGTCACATCTGTAGCAGGCTTGCTTTCCACCTTTTTTTCTTTGCAGTTCAACACGGACAAGAAGTGCTAACAAAAGAAGGTGACTGCAGTTCTATCAGGTTCCAGGTTTAATCTTTACGGAGCATATGGGTAAACTTTTTTTTTTAAAATTTTCAAAGACTTCCATTTTTTAAAAATTGCAAATGCCTTTAACCAAAGGAAGTGTTCTCTCTCCCTCCTCCCATCCATGCTGCTTTTTAAAAATTATGATCCTGTAATTATGAATGTGAGGGAATCAGTTGCCAAGGAAGCATGATGTGTAACATGCAGCAAATTTGTTCCTCCTCCCCTTTATGAGCACTTTACTAAATCCTCCAATATTCTTTGATTCAGTAAAATTTTGATTTGCGTGTTTAAGGTATTGCAGTAACGGCAACAGAAATTATTATTGAGGAGGGGACAGAAACCAAAGTCAGCCAAGTCAGGCAGCTACTACCCAGAAACAACAAAGAACGAATGATAAATTTAGCAGCCTCGTGTTCAATTTTCAAACAACACAGCAGAGATTTATAGCTTTGCTGCTCCCATGGTAAACGAAGCAGCACACAGAAAGCGTGCCTGGTTTTGATTTTGCAATGTTTTCCCCCTTTTTTGTTCTTTACCCATTTGCGGGGTTTTTTTGGTTTTTTTTTTAATCTCTACATTTTCTTTATCCTGGTGTGAGATGAATATCAAAGGCCTAGTGCTGTTGGTAAGCCTCCAGCATACAACGGCAGCTCAATGGGATGTTACTAGAACCTGCGTCACAACATGGCAGACTGTGATTAATAGCAACTGTATCAACGGTAGCAACTTCTCAACAACGCCCTCCAGCAGCTCTAAAGGGGCCATGTGAAGAAGAAGGAGGGGGGGAAAAAAAGGAAGAAAAAAAAAAAAAGTCTGCAAGAACTAGCTACCAAAGGTTCAGCTTTGCACACGAGTAGCTTATGTCAAAAATCATATGACTGCTTTCAACCAGAATGCAGTGGGGGTATTTGTTTAAAAGCACGATACCAGACACATGGGCTGAGGGGTGTTTTATTTTGCCAGAACCATTCAGGTGAAGAACAGGATCAGACCGATGGAGAATGAGATACTGAAAAGAACTGGACCAGTCTTAGAGGTGAAATCAAGGTTCCTTCCAAATGAAGGGGAAAAGATTTTCCCAAAATTTAATGAAAATTTCTAAGAAAACTGCATGGCTGCTAAGTTTTTCCTGTTGAAACACGAAAGAAAGCAGGTTTAATTTTAAACTAAGTGTAAATTGACATCCTTGCCCTCTCTCTGCTCTTTTTAGAAAATAAAAAATTACAGTTTAGAAAAAGGTCCATGCATTAAGGAATGCAAGGCTTATTCAAATGTCCCATTCCATGTCAGAAAATACTCTAACAAATATCCTCAAGGATTCAAATAATCCAAAAAGAAGCCGTTCCAACTGTAGCTATAATATATGGTTTGGTCCACTGCAAGCTCAAAAAGAAAATGTAGATGCATCAGTGGCTCTTAAACATTGCAGTCTAGATATAAATTTCCAGCTCAGAAAGTCTTTAAACTTCTGCCCACCAGAAGCTTGGAAGACATACTGGGCCTTCTGGGATTGTCCTATACTTGCATCATTTCTTGGCCCCATAACAACCTCCTGCTGACCCTTATCTGGCTCGGTGGACCATTGGTCTGGCCAATAAAGTAGGTTTTATTTAGTCAAAACTAAGAAAAAAAATCATCTGTGAAAGTGCTTTTAAAATATTTAACATTACCTGTTCCTTCTCACAAAACTTTTCTGCTGCTAAGTGGTTTTCATTTCTACTAACAGTGTTTTAAAAATGCTAATCATTCTGCTATCTTCTGTCTCTCAGAAGAGGGGCAATATTCACCTACAAATGTAAATGACGTTAATAATCTCAGTCACAAATTAGGGTGTTGACATAGTATTAACACTGCAAAAAGTGTGCAAAACTCTTTTAAATGTACACATTAACATTGCAGCAGATTTAATCTATATCTCAGTGAGAGAAGAAGCAGAAGAGAAGGTCCTGGAAGACTTGTGGTAGGGCTGATTGGGAGAAAAAATAATCAGCAGGTGAAAAGGAAAAAAAAAATGGAATATTAGATTCAAATGAGATGAAAAGGTTAGGAGTCAATAGAAAGGCTGGGGAACACAAGTATATTGTACTGTCCTCCCTCAGGAGTTAGAATGACATAGTACAAGTGCTCTGCTGTTGGCCAGTTGTCTCTATCTAATGCTTCTCTCATGCTTAATTGTCACAGAGTTAGTTCTACTGAGAGATTAAGGGTCATTCAGCGTGTCGAAGTCCAGAGGCAAAGGACTGTACACATCAACACTGAAAATCAACACCTGCTGAGCTATAAACAAACAAAAAAATCTTAACTATATTAAAAAATACAAGCAACTTTTTATTTCTTTCTTTCTCAAAAGCACACAACTTGCTCAACAAACCATTGAAATATGCTGTATTTGTGCCAAAGACTGTAACACTCCCTTCAACCTGTTTATCTTTGAAGACCATAATTAAGGAGGACAAACTGCTTTATAGTCAACACAAGTTGGAAAAGAACTCCACTCACAATTTTTCTCAAACATTTATTTTCCTTATCTAAGAATCTTGCTTGATTAAAATCATGGGGCAATTAGCAGTTGAGTGAAGAGATTACTTTCTGTTGCAAAAAGACATCCAGCCTTTACAAGTTCTACAAATGAATAATTTGGTTTCAGTTCTCAGCTGTGATCAAGCTTGAGGAAACCAAAACCTTCTGCTTGTGGCTTTCTGATCCTGGGGCTGGCTGGGGACTAGTTCGGCACCAAATACCATCCAGTGCCAACTCCCAGGTCGGTTAAAGCTCTCTTGTTAAAATTCTTCCACACAGGAATCATCCCAGCATTTTCATGACTGCCCAGACGCTCTCTTTCACTCAGAAATGAGTGGCAGAAGGTGCTAAGATGACAACATATTTTCAACAACACACGACTCCCAACCTATCACAGTTGCCTCTGTTAAGAGAGATGTGATGGTGGCCTTGCTACGCTGTCCTTAGTGTTCCTTGTAACGGAGCAACATCCACACAGAGAGATCCTCTGACTTCTTAGCCCCATAAGACACAATTCCACAGACTCAGATTTTGTTTCCCAGCAAAATGAACTAACTGAGGATGACCTAGGAAAAACGGGTAAAATGGAACAAATCGCCTGTAGAATTTCTATCACAAACACGCAGTACCATAGCCATTTTTATAAAGATGGGGAGAGTGAGTGGAGAGAGAAATAGGAAGTGTATTCCTAATCCTTATTACTGAGATTTAGCCAAATACACCAAGTTCTGTGAATAGTGTATGTGGCATAGCAAGCAGCACAGCCACCACTGAAAGCTCACTGCTGGAGACGAAAAAGCAGTGCGGGACACACAACTCTCCAGCAGAACTGTGACAGACCAGCAAGGGTCCTCTGCATTGCCTGGGCAGGTAGAGGGCCACAAATCTATGGCAATATGGCTCAGAAGGTTGATGGCTTTGATAACAGCTTTTCCATCAATCTTTTGTCAGCATTTCAATCCTCAACTTCCTAAATTTTCATCCTCCACACCGCTTGTTTTGCTGTGCAATAAATAATCAGTACAAATGCTGTTAAAACAATTTTACTATCTTAGGGTCAAATTCTGACAACAAATGCATGGCCTCACAGGCCTGCAGAAACACATCTGAGGACAGTTTGATCCAATCTGGAGTACTGGTGATCTGTGAGTTTGATCTAAACCAAAATTATTATTTCGACTAGGAACATGGCAAAAGCTGGCATAAAGAAAAAGCTGTGACATGAAGCATTTGTTTGGATCAAGTACAACTTACTCCTGTCTTCTGTATCCTCGAGTGTGATTTTCAGAAATAATCAAAACAAAAGTGACAAAACCCAAAAACCACAACGAGCAAACAGCAGCTTTTAAGTGCTGTGGGAACAGAGCCGTTTGTTTAAGAAACCACTGTTTAAAAAATGCATACATAGTAACACCAAAATAAACAGCTTGCAATGTTGTTTATTTTAAGATACACAATAGTAATGTAAAGTGCTGCACACACTGAATTCAGGGTGTCCTAACATTATTTACAGTTCTGAAGAGCAGTAGGAAAACTCAGCTTCGTGCCAGAAGACTCCCTGTTCAGAGAGCAAAGGTCAGTGTTCGCTGCTTTTGGGCTTGAAGGATTTCAAAGTGCAGCCACAGAACGCTCCCTTTTCTCATGCAGGTAATTTCCAAACTGTGTATATCAAAATCGTACAAAAGGCACTTCATGCCAATGGCATCTTTAAAATAGATAGACAAGCCCATTCCTGAGAAGAATAACTAAGAGTGAGAAAAAGATATCTTTGCCCTGTCACTTCACTTCTTTTAAAATCTTCCAAACAGGCTTGACTCACTAGACTGAGCCCAACAGAAAAAAATCCTCCCCAAAGGAGAATATACCAAAACCAAGCAGCGGTGTTCTGAAAAGTAACTGACTTACTGAACAGATTTATGTCCCTCTGTGTCTGAACTGCATTTGATTCTCTGCTGACAAAAAATGCCATTGACTTAAAAACATAATAGAAGTTTGTGCTATTTTTCTTCATAAAGCCAGCCTAGCTATAGGAAAGAAAACCAGACTTTATTCTGGCCACTCCATCGTCTATTTATTATTGTAATTGCATAGATTTACTATTGTAATTGCAACATTACTGTTATTGTATAATCCTTGTGACTGCCAATAAATGAGCCAGAGAGAATCCAACTTGGATCTCAGATCCCAGGCTAAATTCGTAATTCTGGCAATGATGGGGAAAAGGGAAAAAAAAAAAAAAAAAAAAAAAGAACATTTTTCTGCTGTGCAAACTGAGCTCATTTGATCTGGAAGTCATTGAGACAAACGTGGAACCCCACAGTTACATTATTATGAAGTAGTGTTCAAGAGCAAAATTTCATTTTAAATTCAAAATACAATATCTTTCTTCTTGATGCTTTTGAGGAAAGTTGTGTGTGAAATTCAGCAGTCTGAATCAGCAGGCACTCAGTCAATATTTTCTTGGGGTCATTCTGCCCCTCTGAGGGCTCAAGCTTTGTTTTGAATCATGAAGTTAAATAGCTATAAAAGCCCGTAAGTGAAAATCAGGTGAAAAGGCCATGGTTTTCACCTGTTTCAGCATTCAAATTTCTGTGTAAAGCTATAATCAACCTAATTTAATGTCAAATTTGCATTGGATCTGTGTTCTTAAAAATATATGTATATTTTGAATGCTCAAACAAGTTTTGGGTCAACTTTTCACAGAGGTAATGTTGGAGCAGATGCCAGAGGCATTGGGGAACCCTAAGCTGAGTAAGGGCTGATTTCAGAATTACACCTTCCCCAAGTATTTGTGCAAGTTCACATGCTGTGAATGGAGAGTAGCATATGCATCGTGACACAGTCTCTGAATATCTGAAAGGAAGATGTTTTTAAAATAAAGTCTTCAATATAAACTTACTGCCTTTGTTGGTCTGACAGAGCCAAAGCCTGGCTGATGTAGAGCATACACTCAAACTCCCAGTGCCTGAAGGAACAGTAATTAAATGTTTCTCTTAAGATTAATTCCTTATTTTGGGTCTCAAGCTCATTTCTAGTTTGACTTTGTAAGTTAATTTTACAATAATTTTTTCACTGACAGATAAATGAAATGTCATTTTAAAAGCTGAAATGAATACAACAAAAATTAAACCTGAAGGAAGCCGAATTTGGGAAGGTTTCCTTCTGAAAACAGCTCTAATTTCAAGATATTTTTCAGTTTTTAACCATTAATAAGAAAACGTGGAAATATGAGAAATGCTTCAGGCAACACTGCTTTAGTGTAACCCCAGGAATGCAAGATGTTTCTCAGCAGTATTTCTTCAAGTGCTTTTTTTGAGTCTAGTTTCAAAAGTGCTAAGCAAAGGCACTTCCAGAGATTGTTCTACAGTCTCAACAACTGGGGTATTTTTTGGTTGCTGAATTCCATTATTCCTGCAAGGCGTTTTGCTCCCCCTCAGTAATTTCTCCTCTTCTCTGCTTGTGGCCTGTGCTTATTCACAGATTCAGTATGCGCATTCTGTGTCTATGGTGAGATTTTATGTTTTTGGGAAGGATGGGGAAAGCACTAGAAATAACAATACAGCTCTAATTTCTCTCATCTTCTTTCAGCCTCTGTTACACTTTTTTGGGGAATAAGGGCCCTGGCAGTCCAGGCTCTCCAAACATCCTTCTGTATCTTTCTTAGACTCTCACCAGACTGGCCTCAGGCTAGTTTCATAATTATCAAGAAAAAAACCAGTCCTGATGTTCAGCATGAGATCATAACACCGTGATCTCACTCTGAACTTTACCTTTCACTACAGTAGCTCTATTGACTTCTTTGCTTAGAACAGTTTGAATTTCCCACCAGCTCAGTTCTGTGATATTTGGCCTCTTTTAGACAAGATACCTTTCCACAGAGTGAGCCTACAGAGCGCTGAATAGAAAGCTCATGAGCCCCCAGGCCTTGTTTGAAAGAGTTTTCCATCTCAGCAAGAAGTTTCAGCCTCAGCAAGCTTGTTCGGGAGGCAGCGGAGGATGTTACAGCATTATCAAGTTGGAGAGTGCAGTACTGGGTATTTTCAGCTGGGGCTTTGAGTAGGATTCAGATCCCAGAAGCTTAACTCAGGCTAGTTTAACAGTTCTAGGGTTATGTTTATTTGTACTCATGCTGGTAAAACTCTGCAGTCTTGTTTGTTTGTAGACATTTTACTTTCCCACTGCACATAGAGTTTTGCACTGGCTCATAGTGAGATTTAATCTCCTTCGCAAGCGTTTTTGCCCTCTAAACGGACAGCTTTGGGGGAAGAAAAGAGAGAGAAAGAGGCAAGAGCCTTTTTTCTCTGAAGTTTGTTTGCATCCAAGAGCATTGTGGTTTATAAGTTCAGGTTTTACAGAGCCAGGACAGCTAAGATTAATTGTAGCAGTGAATTGTCTGCAAATACCTAGGGTAGATATGTACCAAGTAGAGGGATTTTTCTGGTCTGAGAAGTGTTTGCTTGGCATTTAAGGGCCACCATACAACACACGCACACAAAGTAGGCCATTTAAAATCGAGGTGTAAGTAGGCATGCTATGTGCAGCAACATGGGCTTCTCAAGATTCTCCTAAAACTCTCAAGCTCATCCTACCATCCACAGAGAAGTTCATACCAACTCAGGAAGCACCTGTGCTACCTGAGAGATGTTAGTTCATGCAATAAAGCATCCATTTGGAACCGGAAGAAACAGAATCAAAAAGAGACAGACCAAGTAACACAACTCTTGGAATAGTCTACTGAAACAGTAGAGTGAAAGGGAGAAGTAAATTATTTTCCTCCTTTTTGTTGTTCACAACAACTAACCTATTTTCATCAATGTTTTCATTTATATTCCTATTTTATATCGGAAATAGATCATCACAATATCCTTTTACAGTTGAAATCACAATATCCTTTAAACACTTGGATTTAGAAGTGATCCCTCTAATTAATCAACTTTCCTTGCAACTTAGTAGTGCAACCATTCCTATGTATTCCTCTGAACCATTCCTTTGCTGACTCCCTCAAATACACACATCACTTTTCTGACCACATAATGTTCTTTATTCCTGTTCTTATTACACATATCATGACCTTTCTCTCCATTCATATTCTATATCCCTGAATAGTCCATTTGTGGACTATCAAAACAGGTGTCAACTGTTCGCATGCGTTCCTCCTTAGGTGGCGAGCAACCCAACGTGACCCAGGGACATTGCAGTAGCCTTTCTGTCCCTTACTCTTCACTCTGAGTCACCATCCTACTTCCCATTTCTTCATGCAAGCACAAGTGGGAAGCACCTGGATGAATCAAAGGAGGCAGCAGAAGGATCAGTTCTGGATGGAAAGCTGCCAAAGCCCTGCCAGGAAACTCCCTGAGCTGTTGAGGAGGGCAATATTCACTAGTGACTTCTTGAAGTACAAAGATACATTTGTTAATACTATTGCAGTCCCCTTACTCTCGCTCCTGCCCCTGGGCCAGCAGTTGATGTCTAATGGTCTTTCTCTTGCTGCTTCATGGGTAAGATATTTGATATCATTTGCAGGCAATAATCACTTCAGGTCACCAAAAAGGAAAGGGCCTGAACAAACAAAAATAACCCAAGTCTTGGACACTCGAGCTGAAGTAGCTTGCAGCAATTAAATGCTGTCAATTACCATGTAGACTAGAAAGAACACTCTTAATTTTGTATTAAATGATCCTTCATAAAGGGAAAATCATCTTGAACTTTCAAAGTCTACAGAAGTTCAAGTATTCATACAAGCATTGCCTGACTGTCGTTCTAGCTCAGCAGCAGGATAAAACCACAACAGAAGCACAGGCCTCTGTAATTCAGCTGATGTTAAGTATAAGACACAGGTCTCACGCAGAGGTTTTTCATCTGTAAGTATCAAAAGCACTCCAAAAAGCAGCCATCACCATTATGCTGTACTGTTTAAACAGGGAAACTGAGGCACAGTCTTGACACAGTCACAGCTAGAAACAGACCTGGCATCTCCCCACGCCTGCCAGAGCTCACGTGTGCTAAAGCATCCTGGGGACAGTAGCGAAGGCTCAAGCCACAAGAAAATGTGTTCAGAAATAGCTGAGCACTCAAGAAATACGTCTTTCTGTCATAAAATAGGGGACCCTTGAAAGACTATTTAAGTATAATTTGTGGATAAAGTGGCTACAGTGTTTAACACTTATTAAGACATAAAATTGTATTTGTTTGTCTTCCATTATTATTTTATTGCTTAATCTTGTACAGCCTTTTTCAAAGGGATCAGAATTCCACTAGAATTAATGGAAGCAGGACTGAGAAGTACACACTGTCAGGAACTAATCTGTGAATTATCTGCAAATATTTGAACACAGAGAAATTAAACCTGAATTTTTTACCTTACCTGGGAGGAAAGAGAACTCTTTTATAAGATTCATGTACGTTCACAGAATATCAACTAACAATGCAGCTTACATCATCTTTAGGCTTTTTTTTTAATTGGCATAACAAGTTTCAAAATAGTCTAGACTAGGCAGGCCACGATTGTACAAAAACCAACTCCTTTTATATACTTAATATACATTAATAAAATGAACAGGAGCTCTCCCATTGCTATGCAGTTCAGTTACATAGTATTTCCATAGTGTATCTGATTTAGAATATCAAGCTGCCACTTTAAAATACACCTCAGACCAAATACAAGTTTGATTCAGGTGATAGCCAAATTCCTACAGATTAATTAAACAAATTAACATATGTCGATTTTTTTAAACACTAAAATAAAATATTTGTTGCTATTTACATTGTGCTGAGATTGCAAGAGTATGTCATGAGATGTTAAACATTTTATGGACATAAGCAGTCAACTGCTGCAAATAAAATGCATGTTTTGAACTGCCATCATAGAAAGGTAAAATCAAGATTTAAAAAAAATCTTTACAGCATTATACAGTGAGTTGACAACCTATCATCCAGTATTAGACAAAACAACTGAAATTAGTTCTGGCAGATTTGGGGCTAGCAGTTAAAAATAAAAATAGCAAATGTAAAAGCATGAAAACTGTATTGCCATTATGCTTAAAGACAATAATAAATCTTTAAAGATGTCAATGATTGCTTTGGATATTGCAAATGACTGCTGCCAATCAACTCTAAAATATGTAATATATGGTATTCTAAGTATCCTAACTCAAGGCAAACTCCACAGCACCACAAGTAATATTGTCTGCCATAAACTACTCTCTTCATTAGGCAACAATAAGAATTGACATCTCGATTTCTTAGCAGTTGTGGAACTGTTGGCAGAAACATGTTGTTTTTTATTTCTTTTAGACTATAACTCTAATTTTACAGAAAACTTCTTTGAAACCAATTACTCTGCTCATGGATCTTGAAAGGAAGGTCTTAAATAAACACGTCCTGAGGCAAAACTGAGAGGCAGTATCACTTTGCGTGGGCAACAGCAATTGCTTTTCCCCCTAAAACTATATTTTATACATACATATTCTCATGTACACACTCTATAGAGAATGGGAGAACTATGAGTTTTCTGATTACAACTGTTTTAGGTAGTGGAACTCGAAGATACTCAAAAGAATTCTCACCTCTAGTTGGCTGTGATCTTGATTTTCAAAGGCTACAGTGCACAACATTTATTAGCGCAATGTTCTTGGAGTGTTTAAACACGATATTTGCATGTGCTTTGGTTAAATCCTTTTACCTTGCGAGTCTTGAAGCCACAACTCCATATAACTGCATTCTTGTCACTGCTACTTCCTTGTTTCAATTACTTTAAGGAATTCATTACTTGGACTTTAGTATTCTTTCCTCTTTTCTTTTCACTTAATTCCTATACTGACTCTGCAAAGCTTTGTAATCTGACAATGACAGCCAGAAAACAGCAGTGGCTGATCCTATCTTTTGCTAGGCTGTGCTCAGCTGAGGCTTTTTAATCAAGCCTCACCTAAAATCATGCACACGTTTTTTTGTTACACTCTGTTCTCAACAATTCCCTGTTTGGAAATGGCAGGTAAAATATTAAATTGGGAAGTAACATCCAGCCACGTTATCTGATGGTTTGGCAGTGGCTGACCTCATATGCCACATGAATGAAATTCACCTCGCCTCAGTCCTGACACATTGTGTTGCCTGTTGATGAGGAGGAGGCAAAAACAGGCAGGGCGGTGAAAGTAAAACAGGAGAGTTGAAGGTAAAGCATAACTACATAACGTAACTAGCTCTAGATAGGTTCAGGAGCTTAAATCATCCCAGTAGCGCTTTGAAAGGACTTTGCTGCAGCCCCTCACCCTGCCAGAGGTTTGGGGAGGGAAAGGGGGTGAAGGGGAAGGGAAGGGGGAGCCAGAGGGGAGGGGTGATGAGTTGCATTGGCTTGTCCCTTGCAGGATTCACAGTTCAGGGATTGGGACTGGGGAGGGGGGAGGGGGGGGTGAAGGGGGTGTGTATGTGTGTAATGCGTGTGTGTGAATTTCACCCTATATATAACTTGCAATCTTATTAGATAACAACTTGGTGACACTGCAAATCCAGTATTTCTCAGAATGCTATTTTTGAAGCTGAAACACACAACATATTTTGATCTCTGAAGAAGTACAATAAAGAACCCCCCTTCAAAATAAAATGAGAAGTAAAAAAAAAAAATTTAAAAAAATTGAATGCATATGTAATAATTTCCAGGCGGGCTTCCTGTGATTGTATCCAATTATTTAAATTTCAGACTGTCTCTTTAATTTGAGGAGCGGGGAGAGAGGCGACAGATGGCAGACAGAATTGACTTATGTCCTCTATTCTTCTGCAGAAGAAGGGGGAGTGCAGAAAGTTTGATCAAGGCAGAAGCTACAGTACGCAGGCCTGACTATAACTATCTAATAGGTCTTTTGATGGATCGGTTCGGAATATTTAGGTTTTTTTCTCCCCCAGACAGGCTTTGTAATAAACCCACGGTCCTGGAGGTTGCCACGGGTGACGAGAGCGCTGACATCTAGTCCCAACTACAAATAAGCACATGACAAATGGGCCCGGAGCCCTCCGACAGCCCTGAACCCTGCTGACCCCCTAAAATACCCAGCCTCCCCATACCCATGCCCCACCCCCCCAAAAAAAAAAACCACAACCCCCAAAAAACCCATTACTGAGTATATTTTTTAAAACCGAAAGCTTGCACTTAATTGGAAACACTGCCATGTAACCGAAATGCTTAGGACAGCATGTACAAGTAAAAATAAATCACGCAGCATTGTTATTTAATGCGCTGTGACATCATTTCCTGAAATTAAACAGAGATGACACAGATTCAGACAGTCCCTGCTAAGGTTCAGTTCAAACAATTCACAGATGTTTTCCTCCAGCCAGCAGAAAACAATGCAGGGCTTAAAGCACTCCTCTCCCTCTCCCCCACTCCCTCTCCCCAGCCTTTTCACTGGTACGAGGAGGTATGGCAGTTTTATAATACATGCTCCCGCAAAAATATTCTTTTTTTAATTTAATTACTCAGGCTGTTGTACTAAATAGATGGATCATTGTGTCACAAAAGCATCAATTTTTCAGAAGAAATAACAGATGTCTATGTAACAATGATTAGATTAACCACTCCCAGACAAAGCTAGCTTTTGAGGCCCACACACCCCATGACCCCAGGTTCCCTCTTCTGTAGGGGGTGGATGTAGAAATGTCAGATCTAATCTCAGATTCCATTTTTAAAACAAACAAAGCCCCACCCCCACCCCATTTCAGCTCTTTTAAGATTGCAGCGTTTAAAAGGTATACGAGCTTTAGGTTTGTTAGTAAATCCTTAGGAGTGATTTTGCTGCCGAGGACTAGGAGCGCTTGGAGGATGAGACCTTTCAGCCTGGGATCAGCAGAGGCATTTTGAGAAAGATTTCCGTTTCGTTCTGTCCCGGCTGGTGACACCGTAGCCCAGGCAGGCAAGGCAGGAGGGGGATACCGGTGACGTTTGGCAGGGCTACACCACTGCCAGCAATAACAACAAATGCCAGCAGTGGCCACCAGCTAATTTGGTGAGCTACAAAAGCAACTTTGGGGTACAAACATGTACAGCTCCATCACCTTGAGGACCACAGGTCATAAGAGTTTAATGTTCAGATGCTGTTTTTTCTTTAACGCTAGGGTGAAATCGTTTAACATCTCCTCACAAAGTTTACCCAGCTGAAAAATGAGTGCAATATTATTTTGCAGGACCAGCTTCCAGCTGGGCAGTGTTTGTACAGTCAGAGAGGTCTGTCCTATACCAGAAGGCAACTTATTACCTGGCTGCAAAGTCAGCACACAGTCAGTCCTGCCTAAAAAGCAGACCTGGAATAAAACTGCACCTCAGGCTCCTCCAACCCGCTGACTACGTGGTGCACTGATGTGGAAATGGCAGCCATGCAGGTAATTTTACAGGAGAATCAGAGGACATCGTCCATCTCCCCCGCGTACCCCAGGAGCATACAGCATGCTACCATGCAGTCCAACACAAGCACTAAAATTCACCACAAGGTCTTCAGACTCCTGTATTTTCATGAGTTGCCTAGCCTTCTTGTGACCATTTTAACCCGACAAAGGTCTGTTGTATTTTCTGGTTTGGCTTTGTGGTTTTTTTAAAGTAGGACAAAACCAGCAATGTGAGGAATGCTTCTCCCAGATCAAGACTCTGAGGAAAGCTGTTCTTCTATATTTGATATGAGAGTAAGCTGTTCAGTGTGGAGTGCAATAGCAAGCTATGTTCCCAACCCTCCTTTAGGTATTATTCCTAAAATCAAGATATAGGAGAAGATATTTATGAAGGTGAGATGTTTTCAGCTGTTCTTAAAGCTTGCTCCAAGATTGGCTTTTGTTGACAACATTCATCTAGAATTAAATCTCATCACTAAATAAAATAGCTGCCCTGTATAGAAGCCTTGGTAAGCAATTCATCAAAAAATGATAGAGATACATTATATCCTCAGACACATCCACATAAATACAGAAAATAAAAACTCTATTTCAGTACGACTATTCATATTACCTAATCTGGCCACTTGAATACAGCAACTTAAGAAAATTAGTTTGAGTAAGTACAAAAGCTGTGGCTGGTTCATTTTAAAACATTCCAGCAGAACTCACTGTAGCCTGACACTGAAGCAGATGAACGAGAAATCTACTCTACAAGAGACTGTGTAAAGATCAAGATTTTCAGCCAGAAGATTGTTGAAATCAGGCTAAAATGACACTGCCCAAACAAATGTTAGGAGACAGAACTTCAGCTAGCAAAAAATCAAAAAATTCACTTGATACCACTGACTTCAGGGGAGCTATCCCAAATATCAGCAGCTGGGAATCTGCCACTATCATAAAAAATATTGAGCTTGCAGGCTACCATTGGTATATCTGGTACTTTTAGTTAAGGTAGACATCTTGTTACAGACTGTAACAAAAGAAGCTATGAAAACAGAATTTTAACAAAGGGCAACACTCCAGGTAAGTGTTGAAGAATAAGTGTGTCTCTGTTCTACCACCTCTCTAAAAGAACAGGGTAAAAAATGTTGAATGCAGCAAAAGTATAGTCCTCAATACACTCTAGTGCAGAAAGGGATGAGCTACCAGCGATACAAGTCTGTAGAATGGTATAATTACTTCCTTTATAACTTTGCTCTCTTCTGATTACATACATACGTTTTAAAGGTCCTCCGTCATTCAGAAGGGCACTGGAGAAGGGGGGTCAGCTCTGTATAGTTGCTGGTAAGAAATCCTAATCTCAACATCGGTGTAAGCTAGAGGTGTCTATACATTTGAGCACTTCCTGTTTTCACTTAGTGATCAAATATGTTCTTTGCAGGGCAAATAGGGGAGCACTTGAGGGAGGAAAGCAGAGATGTCTGAGAGGCTAATTGAGTGTACTAAGGACTCCTTGGCATAGAGGAAAAGGAGTCTTCCAAAGCTATGAATAAACTCTCGGCTTGGGTCAGATTTCTTGCTGTTTCTTTTCTTTAACCACCTTTGAACTCAAATAAAAACAGCCTTAATGTCAGGTTTACCTTTCTGATGTTGTAATCTTTATGTACTATTGAAAAGCTTATACTACCAGACTAGGATTTCCTCTACTTTCTTAAACACTGGATGTTATCCAGAAAAAGCATACACATTTCCAACCAATTCATCCTCAGATCTTTCATCTTCCGGTACTGTTGTAATTCCAAATGTAAGACAGAGCTCAGTAAGTGAACAAGAACATGACAGAAGCTCCTACTCCTTGCATTTGATTTCCAACAATAAAAACATGCATGTGTATCCTATTTCAAACATAATTAAAGTTACTGAAAATGGAAGCTGTGATACGGGTTAGAAAGACACAGCCTGTCAGATAAATTCACTCTACATCAGAGTTCAAGTGCCTGTCTCTTCAAAAAAGCCACTTAAGCAATTCAGTTTTTAAAAATGGCAACCTTAAGAGTTTGCAAACTGATTGAATAAAGGAAAAAATAGCATTTTATTTAAAATTGTAAGTAAATACAATTAGTCAAAACCAAGTTACTTTCTCTGGATTTGACAGTCTAAAGGAATTTTGAGTTTAATCCATGCCATAAGACATGGACTGCCTCTGTCTCTCCTTCCAGGGAAACCAGAGGTTAATGATTTTTGTCATATTGAGACTAACAGCTAACAATTGCTACAGTTGGCCTTTAGTATTTTATTTGTCCTTTTGAGGTATTCAGAATAGGTGACAATGGCTTGCAGTTGAGAACATATGTAGAGAGACCCCTGTGGCTTATGGAAAAGTTGCTCCATGCTGGTTGGGTGTTTGAAAAAAAAAATAAAACGAGAGCTCTTTTATGTTCCTCTCCTTAATGAATGCATGAATGTCAAAATGTACCAATGGCCCATTCAGGGGGCAAAGCCTAAGCAGCTCCTTCTTTAAGAACACATCCTGAGATGTAAAATACATTTGCTTAACAAATTAAAATAATGAGATAATTCAATTAGTTTCTTTAAAAAAAAAAAGAGAGAGAGAAAGAAAAAAGGGTACATCAGGGGATTATTGTAATACAAGAACAGGTCATACAGCACAAAGGAGGAACAAACCAATTTGAAATAAGTTTAGAGTAGTAATGAAGGAATGTACATTGAATCATGGACCACCATTGTAAAGATATTTACTTGAAACAATAAAATTGTACATCACAGATTCCCCTGTTCTGGCTGAGCCAGCTTTGTGCTTTGAATGGACAAGCTAATTTGAGAAAAAGTGCAAGATCTTTAAAAGCAAAGAGTTCTCTTCTTTCCCTGCATGTGTTTATGGCAAGAACCTTTCTGAATTTACATTGCACTGGGCAGGGGTCTCCATTATCAGTTTGCAGGTCTGAGAATTACAGCACAGTAAATCTTTCAACACCTGCAAACTCATTAAAGATTGGACGGTAAAAGGTTTGGTGCTTTTTTGTGTTAGTTTAATTTGATTTTTGTGAGGCCATCCTCACCAGTGACAGCAAATTTCCTCAATTCATGCAGGATGGAGAGGGTCAGGAGAGAGAGGATGGAAACAAGCAAAAGGGATTTCAAAAAGCCAGGAGTACTTTCCTCAAGAGAAGAGAGAGGCAGTTGACTGTTTAATAAGCATGTGTTGAATGCTTTCAAGGAACACGTGAGAAAGGAAAGCACAGAGGGGAAAAAAAAAGATATCACAAGTTTCATAAGAGGAGATGGAGTTAACACGGAGACATACAAAACAAACTGGTTTATTTGTGGCCCTGCTTTTTGCTGCCCGCCTGTACTACTCCTCTAAAGATACCCTACAGCTAAATGAAAAACTCTCCACTCACACTCACTCGACTTCCAAATTAAAAACATTTTACAGGTTAGTAAATCTCCAGCTGAGGTGATGTAGCAAAGAACAGCTGTGAAGTAATTTTGATAATGATGAGAATAATAAGCACATGGCAAGGTTCAGGGCTTTGCTGTTGCAGCTTCAGTGCTCCTGAATAGATAAAAGTGATTAAATACTCCTGATTATCCCTGACCAATATGTAATGGATTTACAGCCCTTTCAATTAGTCAGTATTTGCTTAGGACTCATTATTTTGTCTTTGGTTAAGTAATCAGCCCAGAGACTCATGTTCTGTCTAATTCCTCTGAGCCAAGTGGGTACAGGGCACCTGACCTTTGAAATGGCCATAGCTGGGAGGCAGGAATAACCACTGCTCCAGCAGAGACACTGGCTATTCCAGCTAATCCTGACCCCACAGGCCAGATCAATGCACCTTAGTTTGCTACTAATGTCCTTACATCAAAATGATGGTTTAGAAATGTGGATCTATCGCTCCCCCCCTTTAGCTGTGCTGCTAGCAGAGCAGTTCGATAGTCCCTATCATAAATAAATCGGGTACCTTGTCCTGAAATCATTACACTGTAACCAACATCAGCTACCGTGGAAATTTATAAAACTTTGGTAGAAGAAGAGGTAGTTAATAACAGTTAGCATTTTAAGCCTTATCAAGAAACAATTTTACAGCAAAAGGAAAAGGAAAATCAATTTATAATTTTACCAGTTTCCGTTATATCCCACATGAAGTAAACTACGAGTGTTACTAGGTTTTCTGTGGAACCATGTTTTGATGCCTAAGTGAAGCTATAATAGTCAACGGAACACCAACACATAAACCCAGTTGCAAGTAGGGGGATAAACATAGCCCATGGAAAGCATTGCTTTTTCACATATTTAATCTTTCTCTCCCCTCCCCCCAAACATGAATATGGCTAACTTTTAACATAATGGACTTCAAGAGAAGCTAAAAAGCTACTTATTCTCTCTGTTACGCAATGGAAGAATTACGGAACCCGTAGGCTTTCTATATTTCTCACGAAAACAACAATGACAAGTTTACAAGCTACTGCTTTGACTTCTCTAACATCCCCAGTGCATGTCAGCACACACAGACAAGGGCTCTCTCTTGCACCACATACGTAGGGAGTTTGTGTAAACAGAGGCCAACAGCAAAGAATCCAGAAGGCAGAGCTTCAGATATGCTATAGCAAGAACACCCTCTTTTTTTTGTCCTTAGCAACATTTTGAATGGTTCAAAGCAAAAATTGGTTAATTTCTATGTAGATGTTCCGTGCTAAGGCTTTGTACTCTCTCTTTGTCTCTCTATAGGTGTGTATGTGTGTGTATATATACACATATATAGGTTTCTTTCAGATTTGTCATGATTCCAAGAGCCAAAAAAAATAATATATGAAAAAAAAATAGAAGCAACAATAATTGAGCCCTAATAATGGTCCAAAAATTATGGGGACAATTGATTTCTAATAACAATGAATAAACCTCATTAGGCACACAAATAGAAATCTATTTTGGTTTGGGGCACCACTTACTGTGAGATGCTGGAAAAGCCACGCTCTCATGATATTTGTTGCTACTTTGGGGAAAATGCCTCTTTTCTTCTGACGCTTTTTGTCCTTGTCTGGGTCATCGTCATCCCCTGTACCAGGTGAGGCTACACTGTTGTCTAAACCATCTCCTGCAACAAAGAGAAAAACAGGAAGGAGGAGATATTTAACAAACAAAATATAGAGGCCAAACAGTACCATTAATTACCAAGACATTACCACAGTTATATTTTGATTTGCTAGACCAGGCACATACAGTTTCTCATTATATACGAGTGCTGATACAAATATGTAAAAATTAGAAACCATGTCTCTCCAAATACTAATTTTGCATTTCACACATGCATATATCATTAATTCAATTATAATTGTGTGCTTGACATAGTGCAATAGTTCTTTGTCAATTATGGGATTCAGTGTGGGAAAACCTGCCACAAGAAAACCCATTCACTGTAAATGCGTCCCTACAACTATTCTGAATACATACTATAAGTAATCAAGTTAAATGTTCTGTAGTCTATATATTCAAGGCCCTCTACAGAGGTGGCAGTAACCATGTCACCGTTCAGTGCACATAACACACTGTCAGATGAGCCCCTCCCCATAACCATCACCTCCCAACACACACACATACGCACGCACAAACACGTACACCTAGTGTGACCCTGCATACAGCATTTGCATGACATGAAAACTTCTACATCTCTGCATCAGTGATTAGTATCATTAAAAAAAAAAAAAGAAAGAAAAAGACACACATCAAGGTAGAGCTCTCACTTAATCAGAACTTTCCATCAACATCTTTCTCTTCTATGCTTTTCCCTGGCATTAATTGTGCATTAGCAAAAATCATTTACTTTTAACAGTCATAGTTATTTTTTCTTGCCCTCCAGCAAAAATGCCTTGAAAGCCTGCCTGGAGGGCATCTAAATTATGTATCTGAAAAACTCTTCTGGCAAGGCATTGCAGGACCCCTACTTTCTTAAAATTCATACGAGCACGTCTTCCTGTTTTTGGGAAGGCATCAATCAAGAGCAGCAATATATGCCATATTCCTACATTAATATTTGAACTAATAACTTTAAAAAAAAGGAAAGAAACAAGATCCGACTTGTGACATAATCAAATGCAAAATAAATGAAGAATACTGGGACAGCACTGAGACTTTATAGATTGCTGTGTTTTCCTTACACATCATTAGCCCGGAGCCACACGAAAGAGGAAAACAGAGAAGTGGAGAGTTTATGCTCCCTGCTGGTGTTTAAGAAGCTGAGGTCCTGGAAGGACATCTGGGAATTGTGCTGAGACGGTGGTTTTTGTAATTTAAGAATAGACATTCATTAGCAGTAAATGCCATAAATCCCATGCTAAGTAAAAACCTTGTCCAAGAAAGCCTAAAACAATAAACTCTGTGCTCAATGTAGCCTGAGCTAGACGCTCCATAGCTTCCTGAGGAATGCTATAGATTCATGAGCTAATTCCTATAGCCTTGTCTAGCTGTGTAGTGCTACTAAACGAAATACATTGCTGCTACATATAGCCCATTTGCTTCAAAATCTGCATTTCAGCTCCATCTTCCCTCCCGTGCCAGATCACCCTTCTTCCACTGCCTCCCCTCTGAAAAACCAACCCTTTCGGACCAGAGAGACAGAAAAAGCCACAGCAAAGAGCTAGAAGATTAATTTTATTGACATTTCCATTTTCACTGCAATGCGATACCCTCCATCACATGGAAGAGATGACCCTCACTATTTACAGACTGACAGGCCACTTCATTACAACCACCCTGCCCCAAGGCAGAGCAGCTCCTTTCCATCTGCCCAAACACCAGAGCAAGACCCTGAAGTCACTGCTTTCTTTCTCATGCCTTTTTTTCTTTTTTTTTTTTTGTGTGTTTGTTTCCGTTAACGATAGAGAAAGGAGAGTCGAATCACAGCAAACTAATCGAAGAGCTTATGGAAGCCCTATATGCTGTAACCAACTGTTCGCTTTTGCAAGATGTTGGTTATTTAGAAAGCGCTCCTTTCCATTGCCCCCTCCCCCCCACATTCTACCCCTCTCTCTCTCACACACACACACACACACACTTTCCACTATGCCAAGGAACTGCTGCAAGGCAAATTCTCACAAACACTAATGGCTTCTGACTGCTCCTTGGCAACCCCAGCATTTTAACCTGGGTGGATATGCTCTCCAAAATACAGACACTGGAGCTATCTCATCAGCTGTTCATGTGACACAGATGGAGAGTGGCTATTAGGAGCCAGGCAATGGGCCTTGGGGATCTGAGGTGCTGTACTGTAGCCTCAGGCAGTTTTGAAAAGCAGTACCCGGAGATGGGGGGAAAAAAAATCCCTACTGAAAGTGCAAGTTTGAAGTCAGTCAGTCTGTTTGTCTATCTGTCGTGCAGATAAAGATATCTTTGTCTCTTTATGTAAAAGCTACGTGTGTATGCACAGGATGCGCAGAGCTATAAAACTTCCACTCTGCACCCTCCTTTTGCACAGCAAAATTCCTGTTGTCTGCACATGCACACTCTCCCAGCCGTGAGCATCCTCAGCAGGAGTCACAGCAAATCATTGTTTAGACCTATTGGAGAAGTTGTTATTATCCTGGTTTTTAAAAGCTAATAGTAGGCCAGGAGAGAAAAGTCCAGCTGAAGCTCCCATTGCCTTCCTACCTCAATCAGTGATCAAAATGGGAAGAGTTGGGGCTTCCCCAGTCTGTTCTGTTACTTCAGCTCTGGGGTTCTCAGCATAAGAAGGACATGGATCTGCTCAGGCAAGTCCCCAGGAGGGCATGAAGGTGGTCAGGGGGCTGGAGCATCTCCCCTATGAGGACAGGCTGTGAGAGTTGGGTTTGTTCAGCATGGATAAGAGAAGGCTTCAGGGAGCCCTTATAGCAGCCTTCCAGTACTTAAAGGGGGCTACAGGAAAGAAGGGGAGGGACTCTGTCAGGGAGTGTAGGACAAGGGGTAATGGGTTTAAACTGAAACAGTAGATTTCAGTTTAGATGTAAGGAAGAAGTTCCTCACTGTGAAGGTGGTGAGGCACTGGCACAGGCTGCCCAGAGAAGTTGTGGATGCCCCCTCCCTGGAAGTGGAGGCCAGGCTGGACAGAGCTTTGAGTGACCTAATCTGGTGTGAGGTGTCCCTGCGCATGGCAGGTGGGTTGAAACTAGATGATCTTTAACAAACCACCCTATGATTCTGTGAAAGGATATTTAATTACTGTATCTCCAAATGACCTCAGAAGATCAATATAGCAAGATTTGTTGCTCCTGGTGAACTACAGGCCCAATCCTGTTAATCTATATTGTCATATCTTCAATAGGACTATAACCACTTATATTAGCGGATGCCTCTTCTAGTAAGCAAGAACACATAGAAGTAGCCCATAACTGACTTTTCCAAGATGAAATTATTTACTTCTTGGATATGAAGGGCCTGATCCTAGTTTGCTGTATCCAAAGAAACATGACTTACTTTCGATAATTTCCTTTTCTTCATTTAAAATGAAATAAAACAGACATGAAAGTCACCCTATGGCAGATTGGATTAACTAGATTTTTAACCGCTCTATGAAGGAATCCAAATTTAAGTAATTTAAACTATCATTATAAGTGATTCTGCTTATGTGAACTGTTCATATCCTGATTTGGATGTTAATTTTAAAGAAGAGTAGAGTCAAGTCCTAATTTGTATGGAAATTGCAATCACACAAGCATAGCTATCCCAATTTTCTAGTGGGGAAATAAAGTCTAGGTTTTGGCCCACTGACCTTCTCTTTCATACAACAGCAAAAGAATTGCAGACTGGCTTTCTCCTGTTTTGCACACTGTTCACTCATTTCTTCTTGTGCAAAGAGTACAAGCGACTGCAAAACTCTACCACCATTCTAGGAAAGTGGAGAATTCTGAAGTGGCACTCTCTTTGCAGAGGGGTCAATGATTAAGCAAGATTCAAGCCAGTAGAGAATTAGGCATATTATCCAGCTTGTTTATCAGTGATACGTAATAGTCTCAAAAAACCCTGTAAAAGATGGAGAGTTTACAAGAAACTTTGCAGAATGACCCACATGGGGTTCCTTAAACACCTTCTCTTCTAGGGGAGGGGTTTGTGGAGGAAGCTGAAGATGCAACTCTTCTTTACACAGTGGGAAGTTTGGCTTCCACACTAACTCTGTGTGCAGATACTCTTACCACATGCTGAGGATTTCTCCTCACAAGGCATATTATTTTGCATCGAAAGCAAAGAAGACTACATATTATTTAAAAATACCAAGTAAGTAGTTAGAGCAGACTTTCCACTGCACCATAATTTCAAACTGAACCTGCTGCAAATTGATTTCTTGGGCAGACTAGCCTGCTGACCCCAATGTTCATACAGATGCGCACTCTTTGGGAAACAGAGCCCAGTCCTACATAAGGACTGTCCAACCTTACTGTGTGAAAGAATTCCTCTTGGACAGTCATCCACACTACCAGTATTATCTCAACCCCTGTCCTCATCTGTGTCCCTCACAGAGTAAAGACCCGGCAAGAGATGAAGCAAATGATGTTTAGAAGCTGCTCATCTCGTCTGTTCACCATTTGTGAACAAATTGAATAAATCCCCAATCTATGCAAAATGATAACTGATAAGGATTACCCAAGTCAGGCCAAAACACAGAAGCCTGGTAACAGCCCAGATTCAAACTCTAGAAATGGTTTCTATTACCATCATAACAAGAAACGCAATAAGAAAAGTGTTTTCTGGAAAAATACATTTCAGGACCTAGAGTGTGAGTCCCTTCACCATCAGATATCCCTTACAGCTCTACGGTTTGTCATGCTAAAGGAAAAAAGAGAAGAGCACGGGCATCTAAGGCAGGGGGAATACGAGACACTTCAATGTTTTTCTAAACATAGCACAAGCAATGTGAAAACCAAGTCAAAGTATTCTGAAAAGGTAAGTTGTAGTACACTATGCTGTAAATAAACTACTCTACAATCTTTCAGCCCAGTATTTTAAGTAGAATGTGTAGATATAAATGCAAAATAAAGAGAAGAATCTGTATGCAGCTTATATTCACAACTTGCAATTATTTGTTTGTACTTATAATGTGTCCATCTGGACACATAAGCATTGCAAACCATTATTAATAAGGATGTTCAACTTGGTAATAAGATCCACATCACCACCAGAGACAAATCTTAAAAATCTGGTTAATTACCACTGCCAAAAAGCTGGAAGGAGAAGTGTTTAAGTATATTTTGAAGATAAGACAGTCTGAGCTGTAGGGTGGACTAATAGGGAAGGTCAGTTCCAGAATCCAAGACCCTTCAGGACAACTCCTTATCTCCATTCCACCCTGTTCAAATCATCAGTGCAGGAGGAAAGAAGCCATCAGAGGCTGTTTAGGCCTGACACAAACTTCCCAGGTTGACTTGCACGCTCAGCCACCACTTGCCCCACCCTGGAGCAGGATGTCCTCAAGAGAGCTGCTGTAATCAGCCTGCTGCATTCCCTCCCCTTGTGTCTCTGAGACAGCAGACCCATGTCTCATGGTGCTATATCATATGTTTCAGTGAGCGTCTCAGAGAGAGATAAATGTTGGACACTGATGCGCTAGAAGGAACAGGAAGGCTTCAGACACATAGCACGACCATCTCTCTTGCTACAGAAGATGTTATTCTCTTGCCCTTCTAGCAGCAGGGAGGAGACGAAGAGCTGGCCTTCCCTCTGCTGTTCTTCCGGAAGATTTTTTGCTTTCTAGAATATAACCCAGCAATTCCAGTGGGCTGATGTGATAAAGATGGCATGTACAAATTTCACACAATCCAGCATTAATAACTACTGTAAATTCTATGATTCAAATAGGAAGAAAAGGAAGAGGACTTAAGCCACTATCAAATCTCACCTACAAAGCTATTCTACTCAATCTAATCACATTTTAGCATAGTTTGTCAGTCAGGAGCAAGTCCCTGTTGCCATCTGGCAATATGTGCTAAAGGCTTAAAGAGTTGCAGGGTATCTGGTATCTAAAGTGTATTTGCAACAAAAAGGAAAAAAAAAAGATAAAAAACGCTCCTTTTCTATTTCTGGATAGGCACCTTTCTATATTCGCTAATTTATTTTATTTTCAGAAAGGCTTTTACAAATATTTTATTATTTACTAGAAGGGAGGAATGACATTCCAGCTATGTTATTGTTATAGACATGCATGCTATAAAATCGGTAATTCAAGTATTTCGAAATTTGCAGAACTGTAATGTTTCATATTTCCCCTTTTCTTATTTTCCTGTAAAAAAATAAGAAAAAAAAGACTAGCTTTTTTTTTGTGTGTGTGCCCTTAATTGTCTGTGTTTAAAGCTCGTGTTTATTTGTGAAGTGAATTGAGACCTTTTAGGAATTACAATCAAAAGTTAACAAGGTTTTTTTGGGCTTTTTAAAGAGAAAACTAATAATCACTACTTTAAATTTTAAGCTCACTTATACAGTCAGTATGTTTGTCATTATAATCCAACATTTTTTCACATCAGGTGAAAAAAGTGTTCAAATCAGACAAGGGAAACAGTAAAGCAACCTGCTAATTACTGATCTCTCTTACGTTCCTGCTGTGCTAAACTGTCCGGACATGTTGAAGTGAAATTTTTCTGCGATTTTCAAGTGACTAGTTCATGGCCCACTACCGTGGCGTGCAGGAGAAGGGTTGAAATGCTTTAGTTTACATGCAACATTTACTAACTGTGTGGGTTTTCCGACATTAAAGAGGGGACAGTGACCCATGCCACCTTTTTCACACTCAAAAGAGCACTGAAAAAACAGTCTTCATAGGCTTACCTCAGGCTTCCCTGGCCCTTAACACCCTCCCCCCAGGGTAGGAGCAGAAAGAGAAAAAAGAAGGGATTTTATGCTCCTTTCTCTTCAACTTTTCAGGCGGTATAAGCAGCATTTAGCAAATTCAGCCTCCAAATGGCTCCAAATGCTCTGAGCTGCAGGGGCTCATCCTTTGTTAGCCTCCCTCTATTTACACAGGATTTACGCAGGCTCTCCACTGAAGAGACCACATGTTTCTGACAGAAAGCACTTCCATTCACACTGCATCAGGCAACAGGATTGTAACCACTGCAGCTTCACGCTGACCTGAGATTAGGGATTTCAGCAACATTGAGATGGTAACAATCTGCTAACTAACGAAAATTATCCATGGAGAACTCTGCTGCTTACTCCAGTTAAAACTACCGTGGCCAGATAGATTAGGTTACTTAAAAGGACAATTAAGAACTAGCTACTGTCCAGAATATGCATGTCCATCTACAAATAATGCACACACAAAGAAAAATATCAGCAAGAACAAAAAAAAAAAATCAGACTGCAGCTTGGATTAAAACAATTTCACCCACTGGCTGAAGACATAAAGTGTAAAAACAGACAGATGGACACATATGTAAATGTGGCTGCATTTGTTTCTCTGAAGCTGGCAAGTTAGTAATAACAGTATAGTTTAATAATTTATTTTCCATGGTATTTTCACACTGGTTAACTGGGCAGCAACATCCATGCATAACTTCAAGAGCAGAATAACTCCTTCAGTCTAATTGCTGCTGGAGCAAACAAACTGAACTAAGCGACCTCTTTTGGCTCTACATACATGGACTCAGTCCTGGAACCCAATATCAGTCTGGGGATTTTTAAAATTTAGTATATTTTCAAACTCAGTTTGGCCAGTCAGGATTTCTGCTCTGAGATTTTTTTTCCAGATTTAGTATTTTTGTCAAGGTTTTTCAAAATGGATAACACACACAAACACAACCAACGTTGCTGTTTGGAGCTTGTGGTATTTTGCTCAATAATCTTTCACAGGGCAAAAGAAAATTAGATGGGAACATAGGATCTGAAAGGATCACACAGATCCAGTTTTTGAGGAGTTTTATATTGATGTTTTAGTTTGGCAAATTATTTTGCTTCTGCAGCAAAGGATAAAACAATGTACTTCTGTAATAATAATTTGTATGAGCATCTGATAAGCATGTAAGAAGTACATGGTATATTCTAAAGTTCTCCACAGTATATCATAATAAAGCTCTTCTGGGCACTCAGTGATTCATTTTTAGTGATCTCTCAAATGCCCTTATCCACAGTTAACACTCAGATTTTATTAAGGAAGAAAGCAGGGACAAATGTCCACTTAAGTCCCAGCTCTCAAATTCAACTCTGCTTGCGCTGCAGTACCTAAAGCTAAAGCTTTTTTAATGTTCTATTCACCTCCCCTGTGTGGCATTTCTGCTAACACAGAGTTCACAATCTTTCAGCCCCAAACACAGAAGGCTGCTATCTTCAAGTCATCCAAGGAATGTGCCAGATACTATCATCTCCCCTGCAATACAAAGAACCAGAAAGAGGCAGAGACCAAAAGGAGACCTACTGATCAGGTTACTAAAGTCCAGAAAGTCTTTCCCAGAATGCTAAATGTTAATCTTTGAACCAGCAAATGTTATAATTAAGATCCTTGTAGCTGAAGGAAATGCTAGCTCAAGAAGTCAAAGGTACAGCCACTTGAAGTTGTACTTTTTTGCACGTTTACCCTAATCTCACACCCCTCATGCTGGCATAACCGCCATCAAGCACTTTGTTCTATTCAAGCAAAATTATCATTAATGTCAGTGGCAGTTTTGCCTGAGTAAGGAGTGTAAGACCAGATCCTTGTCTTGTTCACACAGAATTGCAAGCACTGCACAATTCCAGAGGAGATATACTCATTAAAACTTGTGGGTTTTGCTGATTTATGATGCTGTTCTGTTTAAAAATGAAACTCACTTTGTACCTCACCAGGAAAGTGTTCAATGCACTTGTTTCTACGTGGTTTTAACTTCAATTCCCCCCTCCCTCAGCACAAGTTGGGAAGTTTACTCACAGGTTTTGGCACCTAGGTTGAAGGAAAGTGTTATTAAATAAGGTTTAAGCATTTTGTCTGCTTCAGTAATTACTTTGCAGTGTGAATGTAAATAGCTGTTACTGTGTTTAAATTTTTCATCCTACTAAACGCGGTCACACAAAATGTCCTTGTGCTACAGTCTAAATGGCGTTCTTTCAAAATTGCTTTTTTTAATATGTTTTTATTGAAATATTTTTAGTACTCTGGTAGTAATTCTGTTAAGAATACCAGCTGCAGACTTTGGCTACAGCTGAGACAATAATAAGAAGTCATTAAAGAAATCAGGAGACAAAAAAAAATTTCTTTTTTGTTTTTTTGCCTAAAGCACATCATCTTTAGGAGACCATTTTCTTGTTTCATTCTCTATCCCCATCGGAGTAAGTAGAACAGTGTTTTCAGTTTCCTCAATCAACAGCACCAAAATTAGTATACATTAAAGAGATGTATTTTATTTTAAGTACTAATTCTTACTTGCTATCGTGTTATTTTTGCCATTAGAATAGTATCCTATGTGGGCAAAATAGCAAAGTTCACTTAAAATTCTACCTGTAGTTGAAGTTAAGTAATTAAGCTCAATTGTGTCGCATCAATATTTAACCTTTAACATTTTGCAGTTGTTTATGTACAGCAGAATGTGGAGAATGTAAAGTAGATGATGGTTAACATCCAGTACCGTTCTTCATTACATTTATGTAGTTTCTTTAAGAAGGAAAATGGCTTTATCTGAAAAGGAACTAGCCATCGGAGCATCTCTATTTACCTTGAGAGCTGTTATGAACTTATAAACTGTGAGATATTTTAGTGACTTGCAGTTTGCCTTAAACAAAATGCTGTTGGACACAACTGCTTATTCAGGAGACATCCTTTAAAATCATGCCCACTAATACAGCAAGAGTCCATGTACTGTCCCCCCTTTTCAGGGTTATTTAGCTATTAAAAGTGCAACCACTGAAGTATTGCATACAAGTACACATTCATAGCATTTTTTCATCATTTAAAAAACAAAAAGTTAGGACTAAAAATGTGACAGACATTTATTCCTGAAAGATACTGACTTAAAAACTTAAGTTATTAAAACGGACATTTGTTACGCCACAAGTCCAAAACACACATTAGTCTGTTTTAAGATGTATTTTAAAAAATGGAGGATAGATGAATGTTTAAAAAAGAAAAAAATGTTTTAATAAAAGTGTCAAAATGAACCATAAAATCTTCTCCAGGTCATAGCATGTACACAAATGTGTATGTTACGTAAAACACATTTAAGAGTACTATCTCAATATGCATTCACAAACACGTGAGCAGTGTCAGAAGAGATGCTTGCTGTGAATGCATAGTCCAGAAAAAAAATTTTAAAAAACCCCAAAAAACTCCAAACCTGGCAAATCTTACATACCATATGAGCTCCAACACCTATGACCAGTAGGGTGGATTAACCCGCTGGGTGCTGCAGACATATATATACACCTCCTCCTAAAGTGTTCATTTGGCTGGCAGTCTGGAAAATGCCAGAATGCGAAGGGTTACGTGGGAACACTGACAGTCTCCTCTTGTAGGTTTAAGTTAAAGCCCATACTTTAAATATCGTGCACTCAATATTTGGAATCATAACTAATACTGTTTACGGGTGACATGCTGTTTGGTGCTCACAACAAAGGGCTCAGTCCAGTGCTCGCTCCCACCAGTGACAACCCCGTGCTTTAGATCTGCCTGTGTTTACTTTGGGGGTAACACTTTTCAGAAGTCTTTTCCTCCGAGAATACTTGTAAAGGTAAAGCGTAAACCATCTATACCTCACCTGCTATATATGTCATATGCTTAAAAGTGGTTACTAGAAGGGCCTGAAACATTGTGTCTTTCAAGCTCAGTAGAGAGATTATAAGGACAAGTGTTTAAGAGCTGAAACCCCCAGTAAGTCCTTGCTAGTTTCTTAGAGTCTGCCTTCAGCCATGACAGAAGGTACAATTAAGAATATCCAAATGCCTCAAACTGGAAAAAGCAACAAGCATACAGACACATGAATTCTGGTCAAATAATTTCAACTGGTTGACAATAAAACTAGAAGAGATCTTTATGATATCATTAAGGTTGATAAGGCAGTTTATCTTCTCTCATTGTGTAGTTCTACTGAATTTATTCAGGATAATACAACTGAGAAAAATAAGTGCAAAAGAAGGCAAAGCCATGGCCTTCTCCTCTCTCTGTAAACCAACCTATGCCATAAGATGCTTTGGAACTGCTTTAAGGATCAAAGGTCTTGACAGAGCAACATAATTTTGCAGAAACATGGGGGAAAGCTTTTGTCAAAAGTTTTGATGAATTGGACTTAGAAAATAAGGAAGCATAAAAATAGCAAAACCACAGGGTACTGACTTGTTATAACACCACTTGCTTAAAAGTTCACAGCACAAAAGTAAAGGCACAAACATCCACCCTGACACATGATGCTTTGCTTTTCTGTTTATAAGCCTGTAATTTCATTTCAAGTCTTTCATTGTAGCAGAAAGTGTTGCAAAAGACAAACACGCAGCTCCTACAAAGTCTTCCCAGACTGGTTTGTGTCCCTGAGTTCTTCCTAGGGAAGGATTTCACAAGGTGGGCTCCAGAAAACCTTTACACCCAGCTCCCCGCTTCAGAGGGTAGAGCGTTGGCTACACGTAAGAACTGCAAACAAAAAAACCTGGCAGGTTATGAGACTAATTTTCATTCAAATGTGTAAAACTGACTTTCCCTCTGGACAGGCTGTTCACCTAGCCACTTAGAGAACTGACATGTGTGCCATAAGATCAAATCCGAGCCCCACCAATCAAGTAGCAGCCTGGGCTAAATGTGCTGATGCAGCAAATTTCCAGATCTTGATCACACTAGGCAGGGGAGTCATTCTTCTCAGTGATGAAGTCACTGAATGCACTCTTGAGGAGATAAAAAATTAAGAACTGGCTGACTTTGCACCCTTTGAGTGAGGTATTCACCGTTGACCCAGAACAACAGAATTGTCACCAGCTAGGAATCACCACAGACATGGTCATCTCTGACTCCTTACTGCAAGGCTGTTCACAGGAATTGTTTCTCAGCTGGTTAGTGGCATCAATCTGGGAACCACAGTGCTATACATTACATATAAAGATGGAATTTCACACAGCCACTTCATCTCTGTCCTTCTCCCTCTTCTCCTAAAAACCCTATGATTGATGCCAATGAGAGGGCTTGATAGTAAAATAAAAAAAAAAAAAAAAAAAAAGGCAAATAGGATTTTGGCAACTAAGATTTGCCTCAAAGATACTAACTCCCCTTCACAATTTTATCTTAACTGATATTTTACCTGTGTTTTACTATGTCAGCTTTTAAAACTTACCAGAGATTTATGCAGCAGATAAAAATTGAGATGCTAATAGTGTTGGAGTATTACTTAACACAAGATATTCTATTCTCTTTTCTGTTATTGGCTCAGAAAGTGACCTTCAGAAAGATTTAGGGATAAGGATTTTCAAAAGTGCTCAAATGAGCAAGGAACACAGCTTTCAATGAAAACTGCTTTAAAAGCAATACATAATATACCTTTTAATAGTATTTGGTAGTGGCTCTTAGATATGTGAATATTATATGTTATTACTTTTACAGACAAACATGCCAATGCACTCCTGTGCTCATCTAAGCAGTACATTTTTTCAAGCCTTAGTATGGCTATTGATTTTACTAATTTTTCTTCATCTGTTGCAAAAGCACGTCTTAATGAAGCAACTTTGGTAAAGAGACTACGCAGGGGTTTGTATTTGTGGCTAATCAAAATTGTCAAGTATGAAACAGCGTCGTCATTCAATTTTTATCCATCTCTGGTTCCTGGGGCATACATGGGAATTTGGTCTGAGAGACCGAGTGAAAAACTAAGGGCATTTTCCATTTCTACCTCCAATGAACTCAATAACAAAATGCTCTCCAGACCTCACTCCTCACCTGCCTCACGCACTGTGGGGTTTTTTTGGGCGTGTTTGACACGTACCAAGCGAGACAGTTTTCCCAGGGAGGAGGAGAAGTGCTCAGAGGGACCAGGACCTGCCAGTGCTGCTGGTCTCTCCACAGCAAGGATGCTTACAAGAGCACCAGTCCTGTACATGTGGATGGAGATAACTTCTCCCTGGTTATCAGAGTGCAGGAAAGAATTATCACATGGAATGCAGGTCTGGGGCCACGTTTCCGAAATAAGAAATGCCGACGTTTGTAATTCGTTTACAAAGCACTAACGAGGCCCCTTTTTCAATCCCATTTATTTCTTACAAAATAGATTCATCTGGACAATGGCTAGAGAGGCTAAATCAAAGAGATGAACGGGCCATACTTTTCCCCTCAACCAGTGCTGCTTTCTGGTACCCACGGTGGCTTTTCCCATATGTGACAAAGGTTTGGTAAATAATGCAAGCCTGGGCCCTGGCTGCTGATGATTCACTGATTGTACATCCTTAGCAGCACCATCCCATCTATTACTGTGGAATTAGTTGACAATACTACTAGTTGTACCAAAAAAAATAAACTAATTGGTCCCTGAGGATAGCTAGGTGCTTTGGAAGTCTTTTTAACAAAAAGAGTAAAAAAAAAAAAAAAAAAACCCCCCCCAGTTAAAAAAAAAAAAAAAAAAAAAAAAAAAAAAAATCTCCCACAGTGATTTGCCAGTCTTCCTATACTCTACCCAGCACATTGGGACTTCTAAATTACATACTATAATTGACATCAAATATCTGTCCCATCAGTGAATATCTTTATTAGCATCAAAATCACTCACAACTAGTGTTCCTCAATGTTATTAAACAGAACTTGTTCTAGGTGTTGCCTTACTAATTAGTCAGGATGAGCCCGAGGAAGAAAATCTGGGTCATGTTAAATTAATTGGAATGAGCATGAAAATTAGCAGAGCAAACTGCATCAATTTTCTATAGAGAGCCTTTCTTCATGTTGAGAATAAAAATGGATATTATGAGGCATTAACCAAACTGCCTTCTGTGACTGCCAAGAGGTGTGTTACAGTAGCCCAAAAATATCATGCTCACAGATTTTCAGAAGTTAATGAGACATTTCCAGGAATGGTAAATACATGGTATTAAAATGGGTGTGCCTCTTATGGGAAAATGCCAAGTCATTTCATGTTTATTCAGGCATAACAAGCTCCTCAAAATGAGCATAATTTAAGAGGTGAATAGTGCAAAGAGGGCTAACATTCAACTAATTTTCCTTGAGAAAGAAAAGATTAAATTGAACAAAAAATGAATTAAGAGGTTTACAAATCAACAAGTCAACCATCAGATTGCAGCCTCTGCTCAGTATATTCTCATCAGCCCCTGCCATGAAGTTTTCAAAAAATGTCCCGAAGGCAGGGAACAAAGCGAGCAGAACTGATTACAGCCACACTCACCGCCTTGCTGTCTAAACTCTGTTTGGCTTCCTAATGAGCTCACTAAAAACCTAATTCATCTCCCATAACCCTTCTCAGCCCTCCTTGAAATTCACCATTATGGAAATTACAGATGAAACATTTACAGGCTGTGTTCAAATTACTGCTTCTTCAACAGGCAGGTCCCTGACCCTCACAATGAACACAATAGAGGTATGTCCGGCATGAAACCACTCGAGCCACAGCCTATAGAATAAAGAGGCTCAGGAAGGTTAAGACTTTTTCTCATGGTGACAATGATTTCCGCATTAATGCTTTCAGTTCCATGAATATGGGAATTTTGTGGGTTTGACAGTATATCAAATACAAATTGTAATTCAGAAGGGGAGAAATGAGTTGTACTGATGACAAATAGCTGAAATAGGCTAATGTGAATTCCCAGCCTGTTCATGAGGAAACTCCCTCAGTTCCTCATTACATGAAGTCAAAATGATCCTCACGGCACCTAGCCTGTAACTGGAAGATTACTGAATTGATGGATCCTTAGTTTAAAATGCAGCTGTTTTATTCTGCTTTAGTAATTAATTCTTTTTCCAATACCATATTGATTAAGCGTAGACCCTGATAAAGTTCAAACTGAGAAGAATCTCTAGTGGCTTCCTTAGTTGCTCCAGAGACTCAATGAAAACTTCCTACAATTCCACCTGCCTCCTCAGAGTGCTGATCCAATGAACAGAACAGTTTTTTTCTCATAAATTAGTTAGGCCATGTGGAGCTGTATTAGCTGATCGTTGCTTTTGTCTCTCTACTTGCTGACTTGCTTTTCACTTTTGCTGTCCTTTGTGCTGTCACACACAAAGTCGGAGTGCAGCTGCCATGCTGAACCCAAACTAAGGTAAAGAACAATTCGTACAAACTACACTTCCCCCCGCACACTTTATACAGCTGCAACTCCCCGAGGAGCGCTGCACTCAATAAGGCCTCCTGGGATCCAACTAGCAGAGAAATCCATGCTGAAGCGCACAGTCGTTCTGTGGGACTAAAGGGTGATGGGGGGGGAGGGACGAGGGGGAGAAAGTAACCTGTTTTCTTCAAGACTGCTCCACCTTTTGGGATAGAATATTTGCTTCCTTTTTTTTTTAGCAGACAAAGATCCTTATATTACCTGGTTTTAACTTAAAATGAAACAAACCTGAGCCCAAACCACACACCTAAACCACCACAGCCACTTGAGACAAGAAATCACCACCTATAGCAAGTAGGATGAGGGTCCTTGTGGGCTGTCCATGAATGACCCCTGCAAACACAGCAGCATCTTAAAAGAAGTAGCGATCACCAACACGATGCTGCTTTTCAGAGGCACCTGTACCAAGAAATCCAAGCTTGTGAATTAAAAAGAGCATGATAATAGAAAGTTTCTCAGATTACAGCCAGTACAACAGATTTTTCTTTTCTATGGTCTAAACCCATTCCCAGCACTTTATTATTATCTCTTCCCCAGCCTACACCAGCCCTTCTCCTTTCCTTTCCCAACACCTGAAAAAGAAACAGCTGATGCCTTCGTGCCTGCACAGTACAATTTATAACTTCAACCTGTGTGTCTGAAGGATAACGTGTTATATATATCGCTTTCCATAATACCAGTAACAAGTGATCTACCAAAGTAAAGGGTCTGAGGGAGTAGCAAGTACAGCAGATAGTAGCAATCCTTCTTCAAGGTGACTTAATACTTCATAAGACTACGTTCTGATTTCATATTGACCAAGGCTCCTGAATTAATCTCTGCCTTCCCATCAAGGCGAAAGCAGACCAGCTTTCACTATTTCTTTAGGAGAATCCACTCAATTTTGGCTATTTGAAGAGCTATGTAAGCAGGCAGGCACGAGGGTGGTGGTGGGCAGCCTCTGTGCGTGGTGGGACAGGACAGATCATGGCAATCCCCACCTTCAGAGCATTCTTCCTTAGGGCGAAAGGTCACCCTTCACAGATGTCCCCAGCAGACACTCAGTTATCAAAAGGTTGCATCATGCGATTCATGCAGTCGCTGCTAACAATGCACTGTTCTCCACCAGATACGTAAACATGTTGCACTTCTAAATAATTTCCTTGTTAAGGACAACTTGTTTTTTCCCCCGAGTTTTGTTCAGTTATCCAAAAAAAAAAAAAAACTGATTAAAAAAATCAGTCCACCCCCCCACTTCACCAATTCACAGCTTAAGTATTCTGTTTTCCTTTTCACTCAGGCTATTCAGCACAATAGGATGTTTCTGGTTTATTCCCCCCCCCAAAAAAAGAGAAATAAAACCACCATATCCCAAAATGTCTAACAGTAAAGTATAACATTTGGAGGAAAAAAAGCATGCATTTCATGAAATGGAAGATAGTAAGTTTTTTATCAGAAAAGTTAGGCAGCCAGAAAAATGCAGTGAAGAAAATTCTGTTCAGGTTAATATAGTCTATTCTAACAGCTTTAATTTAAAAAAAGCAAACAAAAATGCACCCTGTGTGGATAAATGCAAAAAAGAAAATTATGTGTGTTCAGGTATTTGTTACAAATTCATGTTTGCTTCGTGTTGAAAGTTTACTTCTCAAACAGCACTTTAGAAATAATAGGTCCTAGTTGCTACAGTAGCTCAAATTTTTAATTTCCAGTACCTCCAGATGCATAGTATAACACAGATTTCTTCTTTGTTGAGGACGGTTACTCTAAAGCAGCTCAAAGCTATCACACTCAATACAAAACAAGTAATTTTGTTCTAGAATGGATTCAAACAAGCTTATCAGGATTGTTATCTATTTATAAATTATATATTTAACAGTAAAGCAAGACAGACACAGCTGGAATGTTACACATGGGAATCATGATTAGAGATATGCAAAATTACTCAACCTAATCCCAAGCAATAGAATCTTAAGGGCACTGGGAATTTCTAGAAGAATTAAGCATTATATGTTGTACAAAGCTCAATTAAATACCCTTAGAAACCAAGCAGAGATTTTTTTTTTAGATCTGCCTGCAATATGTAGTCCTCCCAAATGCAGAGTGTTTGCCTCTCCAAGCCCCCCTTTCTTTCTCATTCCTTTAGCCATTGAAACTATGGAAAGAGCACTTAAAAAAAATAATAATAATAAAAAAAAATCTTTGAGTGCTTTCGTGCCTTGTATTTCATACACTTGAGCATCTTGAATTAATAGGAGTCAATGAAGATACACATTCTTAAAAATGGCTACAGCTTCATTGGTCTAATCTATGAACTTTAAAGACCTTCATTTTATGAGCTTTCCTCAGGGTAGGTATTTCAGTGTTCTAAAAACAGGGTTACGGGCTGTTAAGTTAAGCACATGTTCTGCATCAACGTTTTAGTTTCAGCAGGTTATTCGGTGCCAAGTTTGCCAGTTAGTATCATCAATCCCAAAATATGTGCTTATTTGTTTTAACAGGTGTTTTGAGAACAGCACAGGACGGGACAGCACTGTTAATATATTCACTTAGTATCTGTCCTTAATCCTGAAAATCCCCCTGCCCTTCCTTCTGAAACATGACAAAATTTCACCTTAGGTGTTTAAGATGCAAAGAGATGGAATTGAAAAGGAATGCAAATGAGTATGTCTGTGATTTCACCTGTTATTTCACCAGTCTGGCGATTTGTCCGCTCATTTCTATTGTACACTGTTTCTCATCTAGTAATCACAGACCTGGGTTTACACACAGTATGACACATCCATTTACAGAAAACTACATTTTATTGTGCAACTGAGGTTAATGGTAGAAGAAAAAAGAAAGGTTGAAGCAAAAAAACTAATACCCTTTAGATAATGAAACATAACCAGGGACTTTGGCTGCGTCTGCTCTTCTGAAGACCATTTTTTAGCATTTGCAAAGCCATACAGGGACAAGACATGAAAACTGTCTAAAACCAAAACTGGCTTGCCCACATCAGTCATTCCACAGAACCAAATTAATAGTTTGCTCTTAAAAACGTGTAGCAGCAAAACAACAATAAGGTCTACACGCACACACACACACTCTGCTGTCACGTTTGTGGGTCAGTTGAGATGGTGCCTCAGAATTTTCACATAATCCGCACGCACAGATACACACTTCTTGCAGGTGTTATCTCAGACTTGGTCTGCTGAGAAGCGAAATGAATCCCCGCAGCGACGTTTGAAGGTTTAAAAGCTCAGTTTTTTGTTTCTAAATGCCTATGAAAACATTGCCTATGCTCAGAGGCCTTTTAAAACAAAACCAAAGCTTTTAAAGCTTCAAAAGCGGTCATGGGAATTTGCTCATCAGGAGGGAATCCTAAACGAAGGCCAAGATTCAGTGGATTCCCCCGGACGTGACAAAAGCCATAACCTGTCTGCAGATCTACTATTTCTTGTAACAGATGTGGGCTGATTCAAGCAAAACCTGACAAACCTTTGTCCATGCCCTACATTTTACAAATTCTACTTTTAAAATGTTTAATCTTCCCCATTTATGTTCTATTATTCTCTGCCATACTAAAAAAAACAAACTAAAACAAACACCAAACAAACAAAAAACACAACCCACACCAACAAAAACCCCTACCTTCATGGATACTTAATGTAATTAAGAGAAAGGCCATCCCTCAAAGTCATCAACTTAAAGAAAAAAGCAAAATGGGGGGGGAGGCTAAGCTTAGAACTTCTATTGTTATAACCTCAAATATGTACAAGACAGGAAGGAAACCGACAGTTGCTTTTTAATATATGAGAGATGATTTACAGAAGGAAATATTCTAATGCTATGTTAAAGAACTAAACTGCTTTGAAAAACTTGGTTTTTTCCAACATCAAAGTTTTCTACCTGTAGCAGTCTAAAAATAAAGTAAGTAGTTCGTAACAAGTTGTTTAAAGGACTATTATAAAAAGGCAGCAAGAAAGTAGTACTTGAGCAGATCAGAGATTCTGATGCAGTAATCTAAAGCATAAGAAGTCTGGTGTAATTGAAGTCTTTCTTCTGAAAGTTTTTACAGTTTTTACTCAGTTTTAAGGTGAAGCACAGAAGTAAAAAAAAAAAAAAAAAAAAGTCTATTGCTTCACCTGAATTTAACAGCAACATTTCTGCCCACTATGTAACTGACATTTTCCCTTTTCTTTTGGATGTAATAGCCTCATTTCATTTATCAAAATTACACCCTGCTCCCATGAAATAAGACAAACAACTCTTCAAGAACAGCTAACGAACATGGAGAAGGCATAAGAGCAGAGAGTGTTATATGGGTTTTTTTCTGTGCTCAGAATGATCTAAAATAAGATGAATCACGCTATAACAAACAGCTGTTTGATGGAAGACTGGAACAGGAGACCAGTACATGGATCCTCCACTGGACATCTGGCCATGCACGGGTGCATCCTGCTCATTACAGCCACAGCTTGAACCAGGACCCTTGTGTCCAAGAGCATCACAGTGGCAACAAAAGCAGGTCCAAGAGAACTGTTATAGGGTTTGCCTCAGCTGAAGGGTGCTCTTTGCGTAGTTTACAAATTATGCGCTAGACAGTTCTCAGTCTCTTAAGAACAACTGAACCTTACAAGGAAATTCTCTAAGGAAGCATGTAAAATGTTTGTATGTGAATAAACAAGGGGGGATGTCTGTATACACACACATATCCCTGCTAAGAACATAAGCTGCTCCTCTAAGCTCATGTAAGGCAGTCATAGAAAATAACATGAGAAACAAACATAAATCTATGTTCTCTAATTATATGAAGACAAATTATAGAGAGATAAGATTTTTTGCTGCACAGGCACACCAAGACCAAATCAATTCTGCTTTCAAATATGCAGTCTGTGCTCCCATCAACTCCCACTGAAGTCAGAATTTGACCTCTTGTGTACTTTACACTCACATCAATGAATTTGGTAAGAATGCAGAAAATTGCTTTAGAAGGATGTAAAATGCTTTACTAGTTCTAAAATAAAAGGACATCTTATTTCTTTTAAACAAATCAGATCGATAGCCATTTGGAAGGGCTTAAAGGAGGGTTAATTGACATACACTAAACCTGAATTTTGACAGTGTGGACTTCTAGCTAAAATGGCATTCTCTTTGGTGGTCTGAGGACTGTAGGATTAGTTTACAAGAAAGCAGAAAGGGGCTTGAAACCAAACCCTGAATGTCACTGATAAGTTACCAGATTAGAAAGGCCTGACCATATGAAACATATTCATGCCCAAATTCAGATTCAGAAAGGAAAACAAAACAACAAAAAGGGAAAAATCGGTAGTTGAGCCTGAGTTATAGATTAATAGCATGAATGATCTTTAAAAAAAAAAAAATTCAATAAAGCTCTTCTTCCATACAGTATTGCTCATAGATGGAACTTTATGCCAAACTATGCTTAAAGCTGGAAATATGAACTGCTTATAAGATCTAACTCATGGAAATAATTAGAATAACTAATTCGCAGCTAAATGAGAGTATTTCATCTATCATTGCAGATATGCACTACAGAAGATTTTCTAGAAATGGATAAGGTGGGATGAATTTCATTATTCTGAGGCAGGGAAAAACAAAAAAAAAGAAAGAAGAAAATGGGCACATACACAATGGTTAGCTGTCAACTGTGCCCAAGTCACTAAAGTAAGTCTGTGAACTTTTGGGAAATTCCGATGTGGTCCCTTAAAACTGAAAGAAGAAAATAAAATCTATAAGTAATTAAAATCTAATAAAACAGTCTTTGTTATATCTTTAACTGGAAAACTACATTGTTACTTCTCCCTTGGAGTGAAGTATGAGTATCGCAGTCATTTTTATCTTTTTTAATCCTCACACATGAAAAGGGCAGAAAATCCAAAACTGTAAGTCAGCTGAGATGCTAACACATATCAGCCTATCCCTGTTTCCCTGAAATGAAAGACATCTATGTGTGTTAAATATTTTAGTAATCTATAAATCAAAATTTAATTTTGTAGTACTTTAAACTTATGAAATCTACCATTTTACACAAAACAGATAAAACACCATTGAAGAAAAATAAGACTATTGAAACAAAGCATTAAGTCTCATGCTCCTCGTCTAGAAAGATGGGTCTAAATTTACCACACAAAACAAATAAAAAATTTTATGAACCAAGATTTTTTTCTTAGTCAAGATGTTTTGCACAAAATATATTGACTATCTAAATACACAAAATTAATTTTAAATGCAGACTAAGAAGCACATAAAATGTAATCGAAAGTTCAATAAGTTAAAACAAACAGAACTTACCAGCTTTCTTTTTAAGGAAAAGATCTGTAGTTTGGGACTAGACTGAAAGTGACAACTGAAGACAAATCCTACAGAGGCTGAGGTGGTCAATATCAGCCCTGTTGTGAGCCTCTTCATTTCAGTAACGGGACTTGCAAGGTACAGAGTTAAGCAACATAGGCCCTACTTTGGTTGTCAAAGGCACTTCTGAAAATGAAAGGTCTATGTTGATGTCCACATAGGATTTTTTTCATCCTTTGCTATTTCTTACCTAAAAATATTTGCCATCTCCATAATGCTAATTATTACATTTAAAAATTTAACAAAAGGCAAATTATAATTTAGACTTCAGTTTAAAACAGAAACAAAAATAAAAGATCATAATGAAGAAAGAAAAGAACAGTAACAGCCTTCTGACTGCAGAGAAGACATGGGACTTCAATAATTTTCTCAAGGCAGTGAACTGACAGTAAAGGTTATATCCACTGGGTTTTGCATGTTCTATGCAGTGAGCATTTTTTCATTCAAAACAGCTTTCTTTATAGTCTAATAACACAGAAATAAGAAAAAAAAATCCTGATGTTGAAACTGTCACCCTTCCTTTTTAGTTTTTGTAAGAAATTTCTAGATATAAACCATTAGAAGACCAAAGTATTGCTTGGGCACAACAGGGATGTACACTGTGTGTGGTTGTTTTAAACAACTGAATTATGTACGCAGCTGAATGGGAGTCCATGAACACCAAGTAATGTAATCAATTCAAAATTATTGTTGTCTCAATGAAGCACTTGGGAGCACTGTTTGAGCACGAGGACCACAGTGTGTTAGGTACTGTACAAATAAAGCAGAAGGACAATCCCTCTCCCTTCTTTTTTTTTTTTTTTTTTCTTTTTTTTACTGGCAGAAGCCCAACGTAGCTCCATTGATTTCAGATGTATTAGCAAGGAAGGGCCTGATCCAAAGCTCACTGAAGTCAACCAAAATCTTTCTGTTGATTTAACAGGCTTTGGATTAGTCCCTAAATAAGAACAGATTTTGGCTCAGCTAAAGGATTTCACTTAAGCCCTCTGCTTGTTCAAGCATCTAGTAGGAGCTAAGAGAACACTGCGGTCCTACTGAGTAGGAGGTTGTGTTCATCCTGAACTATCCGCTGTAACAGATGTACAGGGTCAGGAGTCCCACGAAACAGAGACCCGCCAGTAAGTGGTAAATCTGAGGTGGGAGGAATTAGGAAGGAAGCTCCAGGCTGAAAAATTCTGATTTGTGCTATTTAAGCAATGTTCCATCCTTTTTAGACAGGAGTGTAAAATTAGACAGAGAGTTCATGAAAATTTCTGAATTTTACGCTTGTAAATAATTTAAAGCCTTAGTACCAAGTCCTGCAATAAAATTATACACACGCTTTTACCATATTCACTTCCACTGGACTCTCTGCAAATGAGGGCTGCATTAAATCTAGGTATGACCAACTTACAGCTGTGTGTGGAGAGGCCCAAGGAAAGTTTAGACAAATGTAATCGCTTAAACAAGTGTAGCCACAATAAGCTGGTGGGCATAATGCAAGATTATAAAGAAAAAGAACACCCTTTACTTATTTAAGAATTAAATGCTGGGGTTGTCAAAAAATTTCATGGTACAAATCACATCTTAATAGAGAATTTGCTGAATTCCCCTCTCGCTTTCATGGCCGCTCCACCAATCCTTGTCAGTTATAGCAAATGCTCTGTTTACACAAGAAAGTAGAAGACCCCAATCCCAGCCTGTTCATGAAGAATGCACAGCGCCAAGGGTGTACAAAGGTAACCATCCATAAAATAATTTGAGCTCTTTCCACAAGTTATGCAGCCAGCAGTTAAGGGCAGCACTCGGTGCAAGCCTGAGCATCTGGAGTCAGCAATGGACTTCAGGCTCAGAGCAGCTGGGAAGTCAGTGGAGCACGGGCAAACCACTCTGTCTTGCTCTTCCCTGTGCTCGCTGCCCTGGCTGTGGGTAGGATCAGGGGCATCAGGGCCATCAGGCCAGCTCTGCCACCAGACCGCTTCCCTGCGTCCGCTCCTTATGCTGGGGTAAAGACGGCGTCATGAATAACCCTAACAGAGCCAAGCTTTGGGGCTATCACTTATAAGTCTCCCATACATAAGAGCAGAAAATGAAGGATCATTTATTTCCTCCAATTCCACACATACCTACTAACAAGGTGAATTACTATACAGAATACAGTCAAGCAGTAGTCAAATTCCTTAAAGTTAATTCTGAGCTTACTACCTAAGTTTATTCTCTCCAACAGATCTGAAAAAGCATTAATATTTCATGAAATGAACCAAACCAAAAGCACAAATTTTCTGAAGCTCACTTTAACATTTTAAAAACACCAAAGGAAAAGTGTTTCAAAAGACCTCTTCCCTGTGCAAATAAAAAAGCTGGTGTTTATTATTATTTGTCCTCTAAAATATAAGACATGTTGGAATTTCGTTCAGAAATATTAGAAAGTATTAGACCTTTATGGCTATTTTTTGAAAATCCTACATGTCTTAATTGCAGTAGTTTCTATGGGAATTGTCAAAAAATTAGTAGGCGTTTTTGTGTGTGTTTGTGTTTTAAGATAAGAGAATCATGCTTTGCTTTCATTTATTTGGATGTGTCTGACCCAAACTTTGCATATCTGAAAGCAGTAGTGCCCCTGATATCACTACTGATTCCACTCAAGAAGTATTAGCATCATATGTGGACAGTGGGTCCTTTTTCGTCCTCTGATGAGGAAGAACTGCTTTTAACCGATTCCCACTCCCTTCCTTCAAACCTCCTCTGGACAGCCCACCACTGGCTCATAAATAACAAACACGTTTCACAAGCACTCTAACTATGATCAAGACACCTAGCTGGTGCATTTTAAACTGTTATTCTAAGTTCCATAGAAAACCAAGTTACTAAATCTAGACTGACATACTTATTAAGCAATAATAAACAATAGCAAAATAGTTAAACAGGAAGTTAGAAAATCTACCCCCATCACAAAATGGATATGCTGTATTTCATAGTTATCTAAATACAAAGCAGACTACTCGCGATACTACTGCCAGCTCTGAAGCCCTAAACCTTCATTCTCAGCCACCACTGCCTGTGTAGCCACTGAAAACTCTTGGGCAACAGAGCAGAGACTACACTAGATCTTCTCATGCCAGAATGAGAAAAATCAATGTCTGTGTTTAAAAGAAATAACTACTGACATGCAAGGTCACTAAACATCACAACCTGTTCAGAACTCTAGAGTGCTAAGGAAATCCTAGAGAAAGAGACAAACGAAAAAGACAATGCATCACATAATCTTGTTCTAAGGCAACATTACCCTTCGATCCTTAAGACCTAAGCATGAACACAGAGTCAAGGTTTTCCTTGGTCTATGATTACTACGCTTGTTCAGGAGGAGAGAAAAAAACAAAACAAAACAAACACTAAACAAGAAATACATGCATATAGTGATACCACAATGTTTTAAACATTGGAAACATCACTTCAGACTTCTCATCTTTATGCAAATATCCCTAAAGAAGCAGTGATGTGATCCATGTCATCTTTTATTGCTCACTTCATAAGTCTTGTTAATTAAAAACAATATGAAGTTAAAGATCAAGGCTATTTCATTCACCTTTTTTCACCTGTGTTGAAAAATGAGGAAGTGTTAATATACACCACACAATTTACAACTGCAGCAGATCCAGCACTTCTTTCATGAAATTCAAGGGAGACCAATACAAGAACACGCTTGAATTTTCTACATACCCCTGCATTCCTGAAATATCAGAGCTGTCCACTGACAACGGATAGCCATTTCATAACATCCACACAACACCTAAGTACTCTTGTGCCCACTGTAGTGGTGGGGAAAAGTACAGGTCAGAGAAGGAGCATAACTTACACAAGGTCCTGTTAAATTTGGTTCTACAGTTGGCTGCTCCTAGTAGACAATCATATCCTTACCCCACGGCACTGAACTGAGCAGTTACAGACAGGCCCCCAAAATAACAGATGTCTTCCCAGTGACTACACTTGTTATGTGGCTAGTTAGCAGGCTAGTTAAGGTGGCCATTACTCTTTCCTGCTACCGTCCTATCCTTATGACTCCGCTGCTTTCTCATAGTTCCCGTAACAACAGAAAGTTGCAAGTCTAAGTTCCTACATGTGTTTCCACATGTACATTTTTGGTCTTGTAAACATTTAAAAACATTCATTTACATTTTCCACTGCATGCATAAAGACTTAAACAAGCCAGTAGAAACGACTGATTTAAATGGTAAGTATTTATTTGAAGATGATATCTTAAATATGTAGGCACTCATCTGATTTTAAAAATTCTCAGCTTATCAAGAATTACATGTAAATGGTTTTGATATTTTAGTGAATGAAAAACGTACCCTAGTGATACAGTTTTTTATGCGAAGAGAGGAAGAGACAGAAAACAGGAGAAATTACTCACTTCAGCCTATAGAAAGCTCCCTACAACCTCAGCTCCAACTTCAAGAACCACTGTACATTACTCAAAGGAATCAAACAAGCTTGAGTAACAAGAAAGTATATTTAAACACCAGCCCTGGGCTTATTAGTACCCTGTGATCACTTACTTAAATGCAAAATAATTTTATAAATTCAAAGCAGTCTTTCGCACTAATTCAAAATCAAAATTGCTTGAAAATTCAAAATTGCAAACAAATGTGTCAAATCACGTTAAGAGCCAAGCAAAGGCAGCTGTCGAATTTTCTTCACCTGTCCTACTTCTCCAGCTAGAAGAGCTGCTCACAAGCCCGAGCACTCATGGAGTGGTTATCGTTCCTCTTTTCAGGCAAAATAAAGGCGATAAGACAAAAGGCCGTGTATAGTGCCATAATGCAGTGTTAGATGCTCTAGAGGGGCCTTCAACAAGTACTGTAGGGCCAAAAATCAATTGAAAATCAGCATGATAACAGAGCGCAAGTTGCCCTGTAATAGCCTTAAGGCCCCCAAGGCTATGTGGGTCCCTTTCATCTGCCAGGCTGCGCTGGTGCTGGAGGAGCTCAGCCTCCCCTCTCTGGAGGTGTCGTTGCCTTTTAACCACTGTCTTCACCTTGCTCAGTAAGGAGAACTGACAGCCTCGGTGGATCTTTTAAGCTTTCAAAAGTGGAATTTGATTTTTCTTGGTGCAGGTTTGGAGGCTTTAAGTTTTCTATTTTTTTTAAAATAAATTTCACCTCTAAGTAAACCTACTGATTTTGGACTGTAGACATCCTCAACATGAAGAACATCCTATGGCTGAATACGCAGAGCGGATTTCTCCGTCACGTTTAACCAAGTACAACTCAAGAAGTAATATAGAAAGAAATGTTGTTCAATTCCATGCAAATTGTTATGCATGCAACAAAGTGGGCCTACAAATATTTCACTCATATGGTAGGTTTAATTTCAATATTTCTTTAATTACTTTCCAACAATGTCTGGTTTCTGTTGAATTTACGCTAGTACTTGGCATTTGGTGCAACCCCAAAAAGATAAGATACATATGTCCCCTATTCACAGTCTTGGCATTTTTACCTTAACTCAGGCATTGAAGTGATTGGTTTGAAAAATTACCTTGCTGATTAGCTGGGGTTTATGGTAAATATATAGTGTTAATCCTTAAATTCTGAATATGACATAAGGTATACAAATGTTCTGTCTGACTCAACGGCAACATATCACGGCTGAAGGAGGACATGTACGCTGATCTCTGTGAGCAAAGAAAGAGCTAATTGGGAGTTAGATTCAGTGTGATTATCAGCTTGTTTATGATAAGGGAGTACTCTTCTGAATAGCACTGTAAATTCATCCTGACTGTGGTGTTAAACCACAGCTCCCCCCCCCCCCCTTTTTTTTGTATTTGGTTAGAAGGGGCTTTAAACTATTTTCAGCAGATGACAGTGTCATGCGTTGATTTTCTTCCATCTTAAAAAATAAATCATCAGCCACATGAGCCTGATGTCAGATTTCACTTTCTAATAGGAGAAAGTGTTTACTATAAGAACACATTTGGGTAATTTTTCCCCATGTCATTATGAACATTAGACTGACCCAATTAATATGAAATGTTTCTATGCTGCCGGAACAGACCGTGTTACAGAAAGAGCCATTTGCACAACCTGTTCATGATTATGGGCCATAAGGACACAAAGATGGCATAGACATTTGTGGACCATCTGAATTCTTACAGGGGAAGGGGAAAGAGGGGGGAAAAAAAAAATGATGTTAGCTGACTGTTGTGGGTCATGTTTTTTAATCCAGAGTATTGGACATGTAACACAGCAACAAGAGCTGATCATTTTGTTTAATCACCTTTTGGATCTTTGCCAGATGGTCTCTATTGAGAGCGCTGCAAACAGAGAGAGATGAACTGCGTCTAACATGCCACTAGAGCTTTCCCGTAAATGTCTGAGAACTGAATCCAACAAGAATTTAGTCTCAGAGCAGAAAGGGATACATTTAAAAACTATGTGCATTAACTATACTTTTCCCCATAGAATCCTCACTTGGCATGAATAATTTACCCTCTCTTATGCTAATGGGATCATGAAAGTATCCCCGTGTCTTTAGTGCAGCTATTCTCAGCTTTCAGTAATTACCCCACCCAGTGAAAATAACATGGCTTCTGCAGCTGAACGGCCTACTCCTACCTGGCAATTAGAAAGATCATGGCTGACAGGGGAGCGGGCCAGGGATGGACACGCGAGCTCCGGCACCCGAGGAGCTCTCTGCTCCGAACGTCCCTGCACTTTTCCGATCAACACGAGAGCCGCGCCTGCAAGGGCTTTTTCTTTTATTTTTTGAGGATGACAGAGCATTCCAATGTACTGTCTAGGCACCCCGATATTAAGAAATAGCGACATTCCTTGGCCGTCAACAGTTAAAAGAAAGTTTGTGGATGTTTTTAGTCTGTTTTTTTTTTTTTATTGAATTGGTGCCATCTTGCTAAACAAGAGGGGGAGAATTAAAAAGTCAATTAATGAGCATCCTTCAGTATCTGACAATTTTATCAACTACACAAAGGAAAAAAATCTGTAGTATTTCATTAACAAAAAGTTTTTTAAAACCCGTTACAAAGAGCCAGGCTTTGACCTCTGTCCATAGCACTCCATGCTAGGTAGTTCACTATGTAAAAATTATCAGGCTAAAACATCTGGGAAAGAAAGCTATGAAACAGCAGGGAATGTGGCTGGTTTATTGTTTATCTTTTGTTTATGAGGCAGTATTCAAGTTTAATTACTACTCTAAATTAAACTCTAACAGGCATCAGGAGACATCCCTTTACACGACTAAGTTAAAAAAAAAATAAAAAAAATCCTGAGATTCCAACACTAGGTCTTTCAAATAAGTTGGCATATATAGGAAGAAATTAGTCAGTCTGTAACAACACAGGAAGACATTTAGGCACTTGCTACTGTATGTTTGAAAGTGTAGCATTATGAAACCATTATAATTGTGCATTTGTTACAATATTAATTTAGCAAGTGGGATGTTAGATAACATTTGGAGGCAAATTGGGTTAGGCTGAGTAGGATCTGAGATGGAAAGAATGGCCTAAGGGGGAAATCCTACCTTTTTCATTTTGAAATACAAATATATAAATATATATACACAAACACACACATATACACATATGTATATTTAAAAAAACCCAGAAACGTGAAGTCAAAGGCAAACCTCTCAACAGTAACAGCCTCTTAAGTAAAATTGTTTAGTTGTTTTCTCTGAACATTCATTTACAAAAGGGAGGAAAGAGTTCACTATGTTTACCACAACAGTAAGTCACCAGTTTTAGATGAACTTAGCTGTAGGAAAAAATAAAAGTTGAAAGAAACTAGGAAAAGATTATTCCAGATGGCATCTGTCATATTGTATTTAGGGTTATTTTAAAGAGATTACTGCCACTATGAAAACATTCCATTGATGGAGTTTTCCTAAACTGCATTTGAAACTCCAGCACAACATACTTCCAATATGGAAGTAAATGTTTTCTAATGCATATATAGATTTTCATCTATATCCAGATAGAAAAACCTACATGAATTAAAAGCTGAAAGTGAGGTGAGAATCTTGAATGCAAGTATAATATTTCAAATTCCTTCCCCCCATTCTAAGCTTTAATTTAATAAAAGGTGAGGAATCTGCAGTTGCCACTAGCCTGATTATTAGAAAACTGTATAGCAAAGCGAAGATTCACTATGAAATTTTAATGTTACTTATTGAATAGCGGGTAGGGACATAAATGTTCACAGACTCCAACAATCAAACAAAAACTGCAAAAAATGTATTTTTTCATGCAATAGACAAAAAGAAAAGAAGGGATGGGAGGATATTAAATGTGACTATATTTAGCTAAGCTGGTTCTGGCATCATTATGGTTAATGTGCATGTGGTGTGCAGTGTGAGCTCAGCAGTTACTGGGCCAACTGTCTCAGTATTTCTGGGAATTCTGCCTATTCACAGTGCGGGGATTGTTCAATTGCTGCAAAATGTACAAAATGAATTTTACAAAAATGAATTGTAAGGAAGGCCCCATTACAACGATTTTACAGCAAAGATGTCAACATCAATTTTTCTTTCATGCATAGCTAATGATTAAAACAGCATATTCCATTTGCCTAAGACAATTTATTTCATATTGGCACATCAAAATATTGAAATACAAAGTTATCTTTACTCTACCCTTATTATTCATTGCTGCTGACCCCACACCATTGTTCAAACCATGAAAAAATAAAGCAAACTTGGCAAGAAATACTTAAAACAAAGGCTCATCAATATTCTCCAATTTGTCAACATCTCAATTACAGCAATGGAAAAAATGTAAATTTCATGTGCTTTGAACACTAAGGGGTCTATTCTTCTGTCAGTGCACATGCGTAACTCCCATCACCATTAATGGGAATTACTCATACATATCAACACAAGGATGGGCCCCTCAAACTTGAAAGGAAAAGATGAATTAATAAGGGCTACTCTCTTCCTGTATCTTCCTCAGCTGAAAAAAGTCATTGTTCTTTAGGAGTTTTTCATACTTCATACAGTTCACCTTTATGAGAGCTGTGCCTTCTGAAATAATGCATCTCCAGTGAAGCATTATTTATTAGCAAGTTTGATTTTTCACAGTCTGGGTGTTTGAGCCTTTCTATTAGGAATTTCCTTTCTTACAAAAGACAGCTCTCTTCCAATAAAACCATGGTCTATATCTTGCTTTATAAGTAAAAAAACAAAGGAATAAAAATATGTTCTGAATCCTTGTGACAAATATGCAAACTAGCCTCAGCAGGCTTACCTATACCTACAGAACCAGGAAAAAGAAGTTGAAGCATTAGCTTTTGGATATTGAACTTCAAAAGACTTTGCATAAATGTGTTAATTTTTATTAATAACAACATAACCCTCTCCTTTTTCCAGCTACTGGAGTTTGGTTCAAAGCTTTATGTTTCAGTAGAGTTTCAACACTAGGACATGCCTTTGGGCATTATCAGCTAGTTCTGTAAACAAATTTGATTTGTATAGCATCGTTATTATAAGATGGAATATAAGCAATAATAAAAGAAGACTACCTAGTTTTTCCAGCATACATCAATCTAGAGATGTAACCTGGGATGAACACGTAATTTCAGCTAATATCTTAATTGACTTTGCCCTGAACCAGATGATCAGTCTTTGCCACAGAAAGCTATTGTGGGCAAATCTGTGGGACAAACTTCAAGCTGTCACAGAAGTGTTTCAAAACTGCTGTAAGATATTGCCCTAGAGAGTAGCCTTAAATGTTATTTATAAAGGGGTAGATCATCATTCAGCACAAGTAGTTCCATCAAAAAAACCCACCAAACAAAACAAAACAAACACCCCAAAACTACATACCTATATGCTACTCATATGGGTAAAGCAAAGTGGATATCATGTCCATTTGTATTTTTACTGCTGTATAACCTAGAAGATTCTTTTCTCTGGCTTGTCGCTTATGGTCACGTTTTTCACCTCATATCTAATCCTAAAGGGATACTAAACTTCCTGAATGCTCCTGAAGAAACACGTCCTCCATCTGACCTGGCTGGATCTGGCCCTTTGAGTGACTGAACTAAGAATATGACAAATCAAGTATACAATCCTGGTATCATAAAATATGAAAATGAAACTATTCCCTGGTGCTTTCCTGCAGACCACATGTTTTTGAACCTTAAAAAGATTTATCTCCCACTTCTCATGCACAATCTGCCATATTCATTATTCGAAATATCCCATAAAGAGATTAAATAGGAATTAAAGTCTGGGAGCGCAATATCCATCACTGTGGTACAAACTGATGCTGAATTCTAGAAGTCATTTAGCCTTGTACGTAAAGGCAGTGGCCATTTTCACTTTGTGAAGAAAGGAATAAGGAAAACACAATACCCCAGAAGACTTTCAGATGTGTTTTTTCCCCTCCAAAGAAAAGGGTGGATGATAAAGCTACACACACCTTTTAATCTTCCACTTAGGGTTTTTACACATATATTCTCTGGCAAAAACCCCAGGGTCTTTTCTCTCCCCTCCCCTTCTCTCAGCCCGTTTTCCTGCCATCTCCCTTGCTGTAACTCAGCTAACCCAACAGAACCAGTCAGTTTTAAATTTCAGTTGGGACCCCTGTGACCTGTTAATGAATCTACAGAGAGGAGAAAAACTCACAGTGTTGAGTTATGCCTGGTGTTGCTAGCTGACTTGGAGTCAGAAATGCTTGAAGCGTTAACGTAATTGCAAGAATGTGAAAAATGAAGCGTTGGGCTCCTGAGCAAAGCGAAAGGTCAAAGCAAGCCCTACACAAAACAAGTCTCTGGAAGATGGCCTCATTAGACCATTAAATCAGCTTCTTCTTTTTCTCCTTTGTAAGATGTTTAGAGCAGTTTATTTTTATTATTGGATATATTTAACTCTTTCTCTTTCCAGGGCGAGGGGAAAGTTGATCAGACCTGCTACACAATTACTAATCTCTAAAACAGTATTACACTGCATTGATCCACATTTGTGGACCCAAACTGGGATAAAGTCAATAAATGCTTGGTAGATTACAGGTCACTAGTATGTTGGTTTGTTGGATGATCAATACGTTGTACAGCTTAGTTTTCTGTTAAACAAGTGAGGTGACATGTTAAGAACAACATAGACACTCACCACTAATAAAATTAGGATAATCTTTCAACATTTACTGCCTGAAGGCCCTTTCCTTAACTCTTTCAATGCCAGCGTGTTTCTAATAATACAAAACATTGACTAGATTAACCCCTTCCATGCCAAAAGGGCAGTCATACACTGTTGTGGAGAGACTGTCCTCCACAAAGAGACAATGCCTACAGCTTTTTTAATGTGGTTCCAACTTTAAGAATTATGTATGGATTCTTTGTGTAATAAATAGATCTACCTCACACAAAGAAATTCTGCAAAGATAGTGTCATCACTCATCCAACTCTTTTCCACCTCTTCCCTACCCTCTTCCCCACTAAAAATAAAAATAAAAATAAAAACATCACAAGCTGCACATTGCAGACTTTAAGCAAAAGCAAAGACCCCTAGAAAGAGTGCTCCCAAGAGCTGGAAGAGACTGACTCTAGTTTGAATCAATCTCTGCTGCCACCAGACATCAGTGGAAGAGACCATACGTTGCTAATGTAACCCAAGACACTCTAATGAGCTCCCATTCCCAAGAAATCCTTTGGGGAAAGCAGAATACTTGAAGCAGTATTTGTGGAAGGTCTTGACAAAACTGCTGGGAAACAGAATTAACCCAAATAAGTAACTACACCAGAATAGCTCAAGAGGGCATCTATCCATCTTGGCGTTGCCTGGGACTGACTCACTGCCAGTTCATGAGTTATAAAGTAAACCCCATCCCTCTCAAGGAAACATACGGAAAATTCAATACAAGCCTCCCTCTCTTTAGTCTTTCCCAGGGTTGAGAGAAGGAGAGCAATCCAAAGCCATCTCCAATGGGAATTTTGCCGGTGCTGTAGGATCATACATCTTTCAGCTGCCAGCAGCTGAGTGGAATGCTGATTTGCCACTGGACGACTGCTTCCCTTTAAAAGGCCCAACTGAGCACAAAGGGAAGCACACTAGCGATGTTCCACCCTGCTAGACTGGGCAGCACTAGTGACTGATCTGGTCCTTCAGTGGTTGTTCCCCTTCTGCAGAAATGAGTGTAACACGTTTGTTTAAATCGCATCTATTACCAGAAACCTCAGTCTCCAGTGTGAAGTTGGTGTAGTTATCAACTACTTTTTCTCACGCTTCGCAATATTTCTTGAGCACTCCTAGTTACGTGACAAGGGATCCGAAACTAGTAAAATGCAAGATCCCTGGGTGTCAACACAAGGGATTCCTTTATGTCAAGCATGACTCAGTGAAGAAACTTCCAATTTCTAAGGGGTTGCTCAGGCAGAATGGAGATACAGGTGTGAGGAAATTTCTTACCTAGGCGTGAAATGAACATACTGTGACAGATGACTTGGAGGAATCATTTTTAAGTATGCAAATGATCATCTGTTACACCAAGCATTGTACCCACAATATACAAGGTAAACATTCTATCACCACTTAAGCTTATGGCCAGCTAATAGACATAACACCAATTTGCTGCTTAGCAGTCAAGCTCTCTCTTTCATTAGCTGCTGAAGCTGTAATAGTTCACACTGGGTCTTGTACAGCTCTGATCCAACCACACAGAGAAGAATCCACCATGACTCATGTTGGAAATGGATCACGCCATGTGATATGGCTGTTTTCTATCAGCAATATAAGATTACAAATGTATAAACAATTCATACATATAGGAGACAAACCCAAACCCCTTTACCAGAAAAAAAACTTGGCAAGTTCCTTGAATCACAGAAGGTATGACACCAGATCATGCACACAGACAAGGGGATCTAGCTCTGTGCCAAGCAGTGGGCCACACAAGAGATGTGAAATCACTTATCTGCTCCACCACCTAATCGTGGCAAATACCATGGTGGGAAACGGCCCACACGACAAGCCTGATCATGGCAGCTCAAGCCCCGAAAGCTGCTCCTATTTCCAGTTTTGGGATCCCACATGGCTTGTTGGGTGATTTTGCTGAATACGTGTAACCCCTGTGCAGGGGAAATGCAGCATCAAAACACTGCAGATGCATGAGACGTAAGACCTTATGAAGGTGAGGTTTCGCTGGCTAGCTGAGGCTTACCGTATTAACAAAGGGAAACCAAGAAGAAAGCCCACCTTAAACTTTGGTCTTAAAAAAATTAGTTCTGAGTCAAGATCCAAGAGTGATAGTAGACCCAACTTTTAGCACTGGAGGCTTGACTTTTGTAACTTCTCTGGAGTCACTTACACTTCTAATGAAAAAGTGTAAAACACTATGATACCAGAATGACAGCCTTTGACACTCACTCAGCGTGGATGTAGATGACCACACACAAGGTGCAATGCAGTAGAAAATAAAACAAAAAACCTGAAATAACAATCAAACTTCCCAAACCCTTAAAGAAAGCTTCAATATATAGATCCAGCAGAGGTTTTGCAGTTGACATACATCTCTATTTACCGTTCTGAATTGATTTTCAAAAGCAGAAACAAGTCTGTACATGCAAACACTGCAAGAAGCATTTTTCTGCCCAGTTCAGCTTTTGCTTCTACTTTATGTAATTCAGCAGCTTCATAACTTCATATTGGAGTCTCTTTCCCAGCTAAAACTACAGGTTAAATTCTTTGTCTATAACACAGCTTAAAAAACTGCATCACAGCTGGAGAGTACGTCTGTCATTATACTTACTTACACCACACAAAAATAAACTGTAGATAACCAAATTTGTAAAGGAATTGGCAGAACCAATCAATTGTTATTACAAAGCTTGTTTGAAGATTAGATATTTTGCTTTGAAATAATAAAAAAATGCAGCTAAGTGGGTTAGGAAAAGGAAATACCGTCTCCCTAAGTTACAGCTGATTATACTGCACGTCTGCCACTCCATGTTTACTCTAAGGCAGATGTACTGATATAATAAAAAAACCTGGAGTTATTTTAGTCATGCCTACTTTGTGGAGGGAAAAAAGTTTGACCTTTTACCTTGCTCGCTGCTGTTGTCCCCGCTCTGGGAAGCGTGGCCCCCACTGGAGGGCCCCGGTGTGCCTGCCGAGTGCGTTGAGGTTGCATCATCGTGGTCTCTCCAAGATGAAGGATTCTGGTGTCAGAGCGCCAAGGAATTTTTTCCACAGTTCCCATTCCAATAGCAAATGAAGAACAGAAAGAAAAGCGGGAGGAGGGGGGGAAGAAGAGTATACACATTAGCATTTGTGAAAAGTACCGAACACTGATACTGTTTGCACAGTGTAATAATTCTTCAGCAAAGCCAAGCAGAGGAGGTACAAAGATTTACTTGGTAAAATAAAAGACAGATTTTTCTCTTTTTTAAACTTTCAGAAGAGTTGTCTGGATTTAATTGGTTGAATAGTACTACAGAAGAATATTTCAAGGGGAAAAAAATAAATTTAAGTTTCTTAATGAGTTGTTCAGGGCGGTAGGGGAGAGAACATCAGCTTGTACAGTTTATGATACTAGGCATTCATATGAGGATCAAGACACTTGGTATGCCAACAAACTCCCCACATTTTGTTTTTCCAGGCTGACTAGGGAGGCGAGGGGAGGAAAACTATTTCAAGAAGTAGAGGAGAATGTGCACCCTACCCTCTCTCACACCCGTTTGAACATGGGGAAAAACTTCAAGCAAATACAAAGTTGTGAGGGAAAAAGTGATCTGTCTCTGAAAGACGTTATATACCAGGAAAGATGCTTCCTCAACCCCCACCACCACCTTGATATGACACATTTCAAAAGGCTTTCTAGATGTATCACTCTAACAGTTCGCTTACAAGTAATGTCAAGAATAACCACCAGGTGATTATATAAAATAACATGTATAGTGATTTTTATGTAATTCTTTCTACATTACTATGCATAAAACATGACAAAAGGGAACACAGAAGACAGACACACAAAGTTTGCAAAACTTGGCTAAGTAAGGCCTCAACTACTCTACTTTAGTCACAAAGTTCACACTAGCTTTCCAAGAGTATTGGCTTTCCCAGGGCGAGGGGCTGCTATTTAAAAGGATAAGTGAGGAAAACTTAATGCTACAGTTTACTGCTACTTTGTTGAGTGTATTCTCCTCCTATCCTCCTCCCCTTTCCTGATCATTCCCAATACCCTGCTGCTGCTTAAAGGAAAACAGGAATTCTACTGTACAGGAAGAGCTTTATCAGCACCACATGAAGGCAGGCAAGAGATGGAATTTCCTCTGGCAGAAAAGGAGAGCAAGAACACATGAAACAGATCAGACTAAGGGCTGGACCTGCATTTCTTGTCACCTGTATGTGACAACTTAAAAGTGCATTATAATAGTTCAGCAACAAAACAAAACAAAAAAACCCCTCTACACACACACACACAAAATTATCAGTTCTTAGGTCTGATCGTGTTTTAAATCTGCATTGGGAAATAACACCAGACTATTAAAGCATGAGGAGATCCAGAAAGCAGCAAGTGACAAGTTTGGATAAATTCTTTGAGCAGGACTGATTCTGACCTCGTCTACCCTGATGTGTAGTAGGAATAAGTTCAACAAAATCAACTGATTTACCCATTGTAAAATTCAGTGTAAGTGTGATTGGAATCAGGTCCCAAAATATATATTGAAACATCCCAAAGTAATCTCCTAGCACTGATTAGTACCACATGCTCTATAGCAACACAAAATAGAGCTGCCAAGTAACGGCTTGCTACAATACCCAGTAACATAAATCTAACGGGCCTGACCCAGATTGCAGCCGAGACAAAAAGAAGAGCCGATAACTTCAAAAGCTTCCCAGTAAAGCCCTAGGTGACCAAAGGGTAAGAAGGATTCAAATCCCCTTCACCTTACACAGACATACACGTGCACCCACATACATAGGTCCACAGCAGGAAGCTAGGAGAAAAATCAAGAGACAGTCCAGGATCTGAAATTTGCCTTACCTGTCCATGCAACAGACAGCACAACAGCACTTATGACACAAAACCACCATCCTCTCTCTGAAACCTAGAAGGCTGATGTACTTTTCCTCACACAGGAAAAAACATATCACAACACACCAAAGAATAGTAGTTTATATGAGGTTGTTGTATATTATTAGGTCTCAGAAATCACTATTAATACCGTAAATTTCATTTTTTAAAATTGAAACAAAAAACAAACCAAAATACATTTTACCATCGTTTTATAAAGTCAAGTGGAAAGAAGCACAAAAAGAAAGATGAGAAATCTTGAAATTTCAAGCAGCCCAGATGTTATTAAAAAAAAAGTTGAAAATAAGGTTAGCAAAAAGTTCAGATGGAAATAAAATGCAAAAACTGAGCAAATTTCTTTACAGCCTGAATTAAAACACTGTTGTGCCTATGAGCTCCTCTTTTTATCTCGGAGTTAGGAAGCCACTCAAATAGCTTCAAGCTGAAGGCAAACAGCAGACAGGAGCTCTTCAGCCCTCTGCAGCCTCTTAGCGTCAGCTGTTTGCCGGATGGTAATCAGATAAAGAGCTAGAAGAAATACATGAGAAAAGAAAGAAACAATAGCATAGCATGAGTTTAGCCCTCCAACAACATCAGGCTGGAACCTTCTTTTGGAAAATGTAATAATTGCAACATGTTCACCTAGGCTAAACTTTTCAGGGAACACGGTGAGTTATGTTAATTTTATGCACTGCAGGCTCTCTTAAGCTGGCTGCTGTTGGAGCTCCTTATCACACATATGAAAATTACAATAATTAACTGGTAACACCTCAGCTATGTTTTAAGGCAAATGTCATCCAGAACCTATCATACAGTATCTCAAAAGCCAGACCGGCCTTTCTGTTTCAAAAGCGTAACGATTTGGAAAGGATCACTGAATAAGAATTCCTGCAGCTGAGAACACTCGCTGTCTCTACCAGGCTGAGTTGTTCTTGACCTCAGTTTGTAGATCCTGTTTTAGAAAGACAGACTGTATTGATTGAGAGTTCAATGTATTTCTTGTGACACAGTTTTCTTGAGGAAGCAACTGGGCAGAATTTTGCTGAAGGACAGAAATAACAAGATGGGTTATTTACAAAGCGCGACAGTAGAATGTTGGAGGAATTTGGAAGGGAGGGAAAAAGCTAGGCTTTAATATTATTTTAAAATGACAAATAACTCTAGGGGTGGAGTTTACAGCCTCATAAAAGGGCAGCATTCTTTTGCTTTGGACTAAGATCATTGTACATGTCAGTGAACGTCTCTTTTTCTCCCCTAGACTGTTTCCAACTTTTCACCCCTCAGGAAAAACTTCTTGGACAAATGCCTAATCATAAGTAGCTATTTTACGTATGTCTTCATAAAAAATAATGGTACCAAATGACACATCTAAAGTGTACTTCACTGGAAACACTTTATCAGTATAGTTTAGGTACCTAAAGAGATCCTGATCTAAGGCCGGCTAACATTAATTGTGATTTTGCTATTAATTTAAATGAAATTTGTATTAAGCTATTGACATGGGGGGAAAAAAAAGAAAAAAGAAAAGAAAGGAAAACCAGGTAGCTTTAGATAAATCACACAAACTGTTAGTGTGGCTCCTCATATCTCCTTGCAAGTTTAGTAAAATACTTTGCAGAAACACGTTGAAGACTGTGGATGATGTCTGCCAAAATGCAATTGCCTGCTTTGTGTATGTGTGCATACTATAAAATTTTCACACAGATATGACCTAAACTGATGTCAGATACCATACGAGGTACACAGCACACATGTATCTATTCCCAGTAGTTTTAATAATTGGGAGTCAAATCTGGTGCTCCTCTTGCTCTTACTTAATTGTGTTAAAGAGCAGTGTTACCAGGAGAAAAGCAGTGAATACTGAGTAGAGCACAATAGAAGGAGATGGAAAATAGATACAAGAAGCTGGGTCTCCAGGGGCAGTATTTTCTATTTGCTGGGCTACAGACTCGCAGCTGATAATGCAAGTTGTAATTAATATAAAAGCAGGAGACAATATGGGGAAAGCTTGTACTAGCAGGGCCACAAGAGATCACTCTGCTGCTATCCACTGTTTCTCATTTACACACACAGCCTTCCCCAGAAAACACAATTTTCCCAGTGTTTTTTCCCTTGAAAGTTAAAAAAAAATTGATTTAGCACCACCACTGAATTTTGCTAAATCTAGAAAAGAGCAACAGAAAGGACAAGGGTCTCCTGGTATACAAAGCAAATCTGACACATTACTCTTTTGTCGATGCTGCAAATCTGGTGGAAACTGCAAGAGTTTTTTAACTGCTACAGGATTTCTTGATCAGAGATGTAACAGAGAAATTTGATACAGGATAACCTTCTCTTAAATTGCAATTCTTACTTTGTATGCCCAGAATTTCCACTGAGCAAAGTCTGGCTAATTTTTTGTGAGTGTATGTAGTCTCATCAGGGCTGATTCTGATCTCACACTGCTTTTTATGATGATATTAAAGACTCAATTAACCATAAGGAATTTGCTTCTTATTTATAACTGGGAAGTAAAATCAATCGGGCCAGCTGATACCCGTGTGAGTAACCTGAGCAGGATTTGGCTTATAAACATTAATTGAAGTTTTAAGTATACTGTGACAGGATCAGGCCCTTTGATTTTATCAAATGAAATGGACGAATAAAACACAACTTATTTTCAAAAAACAAACCACAATGGATATAGAGCTTGTTCTTCATGAAGATGGCTGGACTCAAAGATCTGAGGTTGCTCTGGTAAATTAAATTTGCAAACACAAAACTGAACTGAACTACTGATAAGTACCTGCATTTACAGAAGACGTGATGTATATCACAAAAATCTGTATCTAGGTACCAGCGTGTATCAGAAGATGATATACAGAGCCAGACACAGAAACCTGTACACATACATAGAAAGCTACACACACACACACATGTACGTGTGTTTTTGTGCACACATCTGTGTCTGTCTGTATTTTGTATGTATAAAGTTCAGGACAGTGTCTTAGAAACTGTTATGAATTGTGATAATAATAAACTTGCTATGCAAAGAAATTTTCAATAAGCAAATGAGCCATGAAAAACTAATTTGATGATATGTAGGTTTTCTAAAAAAAAAAAAAAGACTACTGTTACTACTAAGGTTTATTTTCTTACAGATGAGTATTTAATACGATAGCTTTTTTTGTATAAGTTACACAACTTAAACAAAACACAAGGCATTGTGATCTATCAGATATTTATGTATGTATTTATATATGTGGAAGTTTTATTCCTTGTCCCTTGGTTTTGCATTTGCAGAAAGCGTCAGGAGGAATTTTTGACACTCCTAGAACGTGGCAAGATACTGAAAAACTGCGTGCTTTGTATTTTCCAATTAGGACTGAAATCAGACATGTAATCCACCTGTCAGCAAAGAACCGCGACTTGAAAAATCGGGCGTTTGTTCAGTTTTTTTAATTGTCCTTCTACGTCATTCAGTGTGGCTACACTTCATCTAGACTGACAGACAACTCAAACCAAAGAGGGAACACCAGCATTAAATAGTGAAATACATTATTGGTTCACTTTGAGAGAACACAGCTTCAAATTAAAACACTCAGATTACCTTTGACTGTACAGTACCTCGGCCCATCAAAAAGAGGAAACACACAACATTCCCTGCAGACTCAGGATGTTCCTTGCCCCTTCAAAAAGCACAGGGACTACCGCGATGTCCTAAGCCTTAAGCCACATGCTAAGAAATGTGGTCATTAAAGAAAGAAGTTTACCTTATTATTGTTGAAGTTAGCTACTTAGTTTCCCTTATGACACACTACAAACATAAAGGGCACCTTTGGGGTCTGATCCTGCATTTCTGCTGGCATACTCAAAACTCCCACTGAAGTCCATCAAAATGTGGCATACCTGGAGACTGCAGCATCAGCCCCCCAATTACTTGCTCATTACTCAGTGAAATCTTACCTAAAGGTTTACTTATATAACTGGAACAGATATATATTGCCCTGTTTTTATTTTTTTTCTCATCTGCAAGTTGCCAGGAATTTGCACAGACCGTTCTTCAGGAAGAAATATTAGAGAAACATAAAATGTCTGGGTGTCCAAAAATACAAAATAAAAGTATCTCCTCATCTGAGAGCTGAAAGGTTTAATATTCACACTAATATTTCTCTTCTACAGCTAAGGCATCGGATTTCTAATCTGTCAACAGTCCTTTTGTAAAAAAAAAAAAAGAGATGTGTGTATGTTTCTACTCATTTTTAATTGTATTTTATAAATGATGATCTGTATATTATTACCTCTCAGCTGCAAATTGACTGGAACATATAAACAAATATCAGAAAGACTGAGGCCCTGATCTTGCTCCCACGAAAGCCAGGGGAAGAAGAGTCATAAATTTCTGTGGGAGAATTACTAGGCTTCAAAGTAGGTTTATGCTAAAGGAAGAATTGTGTGGCACCAGCTGAAGCCAGGTACAAAAGAAATGTGATTAAAGTGTAAAATGTTATCATATCCTTGAAAAAGTTTAAAAATCTACAAATTTTACAAGCATTACATTTTTCAGATTTTAATAGCTTGAAAGAAAAAACAAACAAACAAACCCCAAAAAACAGATTTGTTGGCAATCTCAATAGATATTTTAGGCTCAACACAGAATGCAGGATAGGGCCCAGAATGTTTATGTTGAACAATAGCAAATTGTCTGTGCTGGGAATCTCAACTTGAACTGCAGCTGGAAAGGTTTCTTTCCCCTTTCCTCTTTTCATTTTTTTTTTTTTTCTTCTTCTCCCCTCCAACTGATCTTGTTCAGCCAGGGCATAACCGTAATTACCTTCTTCCCATCTACAGCTAATACCTCAGAGCAATAAAAAAATATGAGGATGTTAAAAATTCAAACACTAATTATGGGCTGTTATATTTACTAAACACAGCAGAGTAATAACAAAAGTTTCAGCTTCTTGTGGCCAGCGCCGCACTATTCGATCTACCAAGTCCCTGGACCCTTTACACTTACTGTATTACATAACAGTTAATAGCACACTAAAATAAAATTCGATAAACACATTTATTACCAAACACGTATAGCACAATCGCTTAGAGCTATCTCCTTTTCCCAGTACAGGTACACCTCTGAAGAGTTCCTTCCTTTGTTGATTTTGTTTTTGTTTTCCAATTAAGTTATATAAATACTGGAGCAGTAGATTTTGAAAAGGGAAGCATGCACTATTTGACTCCCCTGTTTAAAGTCTTATGGTAAATATTGGCTAATCCTACAGTTCTCTCTGTTACTTTCTCTTATGCCTGTTTTCAGGTCTAGCAAAGGGATGAAACTGAGAGCTGCCCTTAGTTCCTCGTGCAGCACCACCACTGCCACCGTTCACATTAAACACACAGGGTGTAGCTTTATACCACTTAATAAGAATAGAGGTGTATGGATTTTTGGGGTGTCAAGCAGCTGTCACAAACTGTCACATCCACTAGAGAAACCTTGGCACACAACAAATTAACCTACACTTCTTTTTGGCTGTCATTATTCATAGCCAATCAGTTGAAATACTCCTAGTATTTCATGTGCAAATAAAACCGTGAGGGGAAGACCCATGGATCAGAATAGCGAGCCAATACATAAAACAGAGGAAACAACATGCTGTCTCTGTCCTTCTGAAGTGGCTCATCATCACCCCTGCACCAACTTTCACCAAATGAGATCTAGCCTGAGGCCATATATTAAATATGCATATCAAAGCAAATGAAAAAATAAACCTGGAGAGTCAAATTGGACAAATTTGCATGCTTCAACTACTACATTTTTCAGGTAGATACTCACAAACGATAGCTCATTTTTTGATAGCATTGCATGTTTATATTAGCCATTTTTTAAAGCTTTTCCTTCTTTATGAATAGGAGCGGATTTCTTCCTGCTAGAACATTGTATAGTGCAAATATAATCGTGTACACACACAGTAGTTTGACTAAGCTATAAAAAAGTGTTAAAGTTTTGTTGGAAAACAAGCTAATACACATACACACACAAAATCCAATAAGGAGGCACATTTCCCAAAACGCATGAATAAAATGTAACTATGTGATACAACTCTTCATTTCCCAGTTGGTGTTCTGGTTGCACAAATTATTGCTTCCTTTCAAAACAAATAGCAGGGGGCTAAAGTAAAAATGTTATAGCTCAAATCTCCAGGAAATAAGAGGCTTTAAATTATAATACCCAATGAAGTGGTAAACCCTAACGGGTGCAAGATAAATGGGTTGTCATATTTATTTGAGTTTGTATTTTGGGCCACAAAAGCAAGAGGAGATTCTTCTTAGGGAAGATAATAGTTATCAAATTATCAAAATGCTAACCCCCTCCACCCCTGTCCTATCATTGTGTGTGAATTTAAATATTATAATGGAGCACTGCAAATTGGCTTGAGCATTCGCCATCTGCCAGAACCCTAAACAGGCTAGTTTATCTAATCTCTTCAATATAAACATAAGCATGCTCCATTTCTACACTTCCACTTGAAACACACTCTTATAAAGAAACTGTACTGGAGAAACATGTACTTTTTTTTTCCTTGGTCTTCTGAATTATACACAATGACCCCCTGTCTTTCAGGTTGCCACTCATTTCAATTTCTTTTCTAGTACTCTCTCTGAATACTTATGCACACAAATTTAGGGTTGTAAAATGCCATAAACCAAATATTTTTGAAATAGCGTCATGCCTCATGGAGTTTATTATCTACATGTAAGATAGCTGATAAGCAGAGAAACTTCCAGGAACCTCTGCATATTTTTTTCTCAAAATAATAGATTTAAAACATAAAGCTTTGCAAAAAAAGAAAAAAAAAAGCCAACAAACTTGTCCTGCAATGTTTACCGACTACAAATGAGAAAATGAAAGCTAAGGCTTGGATCCAAAAATATTTCCTGAGCTCTGTAACTAAGCCGTGCCAGGAGGGGGGCATTTAGGAGAATTTATTATTATTTTATCTCCCAATTCAGCTTCAGTCCAGGTCTAATGTAATTATCAAATACACACACAAACAACATGTTTTCAAAGGAAACAAAAGCTCCTAGAAAGCTCATTCTCCCTGGGCTTACAGCTACTCTTCTTAACACACTGGGAAATAAAGGCAGGCGCCTGTGCAGAAAGCATGGTTAACTTCACACCGGGTGTTAAATTAATATTTCAACCGCTAAAATATTAGACTGTATCATTTAGATTATGAGTTCAATTGAATCTAAAACTGTGTAAACCCCTTTTTCCCCCAGGGATGCGTTCCTATAAATAAACTAGAGTTCACACCCACTCTTTTTAACCAGAGCTATTCCTTCCCTTTTCTGCGGTACCAGCTGCAATCTTTCCCTTCACATCCCGAAGTCTCTCCGCGTCTACATCTTCTGCAGGATCACAACAGCCACTCCAAAACCCGGAAAAACAAAGGCACTCTGCTTACCAGGCACACTAATGTTCAGTCCTACACACATAACACTAATTCACCAACTCCTAAAGTGTTAAAATCAACCACTAACCTACGGTTACTCAATCATCATTCTCTCCAGCTTTCTGTAATACGTTGTTAATAATTGCTTCATCAAGGTTACTGTCTTTTATTATGAAGATGCTTCAGGCGTTTGGCAATAAGTCCATATTCTGACAATAAGTTGCTATAAAGCACAAGCATTGGAAACTCTAATGTGCTAACCCCCTTTTTTTTTTTTAATGCAGTGTAGTATTGCCAATAATTCTCATCACTTGTCATCCCCACGAGAGAGGAGGGGGGAGCAAATCAGCAAACTTTCTCCCTAACTTTCTTGTCTCTCTTTCCTTACATTGCTGCATTGATTACAGAGTTGGCAAAGAAGAAGAGAAAGCACCGATCCCCACATCAAACCGACAGTTTGCTAGCTTTCCAAGCCTCCCAGACCAGGAAGCTTTGCAAACCATCACAAACTCGCTGTTTTGCAGATGGAAACAGAAAGAACCTTCTGCATTTCCACAACTTCACAAAGCGAGAGAGAAGAAAGTATAAAGACGGGATCAGAGCTTGCAAGAGGCTAAAGTACTACTAATAATACCACTAATGGACAACAGCAGCAAAACAGTGAAATCAGGGACAGGTCCTCTAAGCAGGTTAAAGTCTTTAAAAGTGTCATAAAGAAATCAGAAGGACTTACATGGTCGGCTAAGTTTGTGGAAGATCCTGAGAGTTCTTCGTGGTCTGATTTGGAGCTGCCATCCCTTTCATCAATAACGAGGTCTATTGGCATTTTTCCTTTCAAACAACTAATGTACCGATGGCAGAAGTTATCGCACAATTCATGAACCTGAAAACAGTAACAAGAATAATAGTATCAATAATGGCAAAATATCAGATTGCAACTTTTTTTTTTTTTTTGGTAGCAAGAACAACCCTCTGATCTTCTCCACAAGTAACTCTAATTAAGGGGCACAATAGTTGAAGGCAAGGAAACAATAGAGAAATTGTTGCAGCACATATTATTCTCCAGAGACTTGCCGCAGCAACAAGTTAGAGAGAGCGAGATAGTGGGCTCAGTCTGGTGTGCAGAGGAAAATCCGATTTCACTATAACATCGGAACACTGGGAGCTGGACCCAGGCGGTATCTCTGGAGCACACACAGCCCAGACAGGTACTCGGGACGGGATCGATTTAAATCGGGGCTTAAAAAGGGTCTGAGTGGCCGGGAGCAGTGAGACGAAGCTACTCGCTCTCGTCCCAAGGCACAGCCCCCTCCCAACGCCGCGCAGGGGCCCCCTGCCTCTTCCAAACACTTAGTGCTTGCTTGGGGTTAGTGTGCCTGCCAGAGCCGGAGAGAGGCAGGAGCACTTTCATTTCTCTTTTTGTTAAACTTGTTATTTCCGAGTCAGGAAAAGAGCTTCCACTGAGGGAAGGAGTAAGAAGGATGGAGGGGGTTTAATGATATATGCATTTAATGACTCGGTTGAAATTACGCTGAAAAAAAAAAAAACAACTTGCCGGGCCGGGCTGGGCATGGCTGTCGGGTGTCACATGCTTTGATGGCACAGGTTACGGTATCACACTGCGTTTCCCCTATCTCCTCTGGGCATGATTACAAGTCATCCCAAACACTGAAGGGGGGAGGGAGAGGGGAGAGTGGAGGGGGGGTGGAAAGAACCAGGAGAGACCGGGAGGGAATGGCTTGCCCCCCGCCCACCTTCGTGGCTCTTACCTTTTCTAATTCCAAAAGGTGAAACCTTAGTACTTGTATTGCTTGGATCATCTGCAAGAAAGTTTTGAGCAAGGGGTTACGTGGGAGACAGGAGCCCGGGGGATGTGCAGCGCCGCGAGCCCGAGTGGGCGAGGGGTAGAAAAGGGATTGATTGTCAGGGCGCGCAGTCATTATCCAGGATTTTAGCTCATTGGTCACGCTTGAACAATTTTGATCAACTTTAACCTAAGCCCTTGATTTTTATCATATTTATTCCAGGAGCGGTGGTTAGTGC
>NW_009710973.1:0-270 GCF_000703405.1 Apaloderma vittatum | reverse complement strand
CACCCACCCACCGCCCGCAGGAGAAAGGGGAGGGGGTGGAAAGGATGAATAGTTTGGCATCTTCTTTACAAGCGGATTTAGGCACTTTGAATATTGAAATCGTTCACATTAGCAAAAGAATTACGTTAGAAATCTCCAGCTCTCCCTCCTTAAGCAGTTATTTCCTTCACTCGAGCTTCCCGCGGCTTTCCGACACCGCTTTGCAATGCACGGGGAGCTCGAAAGTTTGCCCTGGCTCCCTTCAAAAGTGCAGCAGCAGCTCTTTTGAAG
>NW_009710972.1:0-41931 GCF_000703405.1 Apaloderma vittatum | reverse complement strand
ATTCTGTGATTCTGTGATTCTGTTATTGGAATAAAACTCCGAGGTATGATGAGCACCTTAACTCCAATTTCTTCAGTGGGAGTATCCAGCTATTCATCAAGCATTAGTCCATCCTTAGCAAAATTGAGTCATGCCAGATGTCACTTCAGTCGCTAAGCAACTCTACCATAGTCAGTGGAATTACTCCAGGTGCCTGTCAGAATAAGTAGAACCAATTTTTGACCGATACGTCTTAAATCTGCATAAGTTACATATGCTATAGTCCATTTTGTATTACCCACAGCAAGCTATAGGAGGGTCCACTAGAAAATATTTTCCAGTAATTATTGCAAATGATATGCTACCAAAATGAAGTGGATGAGCTTCCAGGAAAATGCAAAAGCCAGAAAGGTCACAGTTATCTAAATATAGTCTAAAGTTTCTGACATTAGACAGGAGCATTATTTTGCACAAGGTTCATACTGAAAATCTCTTTCAGAACCTGGCCTACCCTCCCTGAAGGGAGCAGGAAAACACAAAGCCCCAGCACAAAGGGAGCACAAGCAGTATTGGGAGAAGGGTGGAGTTTTGATTGCATTGAAGTCAATAGCAAAACATTTGGATTGATTTCAGCCGTGATATGCTCAAAAATGCTTACAGGAGAGGAAGACATCAATTTAAACACATTTTGTTATTTCTATGAATAGAATTCCTGGTCGAGAGTGCTAGCTAAATCAGCATAAATTCAAATTAATTGCGCTTAAAACTTTGGGATTTGTTACAATTTTATATGCAGCATCACATCATACTCTCTCCCCTAAATGAATGCCTGAGCATATGTTTAAATCTCTGAATTACAAAGCTAAACAGTGTAAAATATATAAATTCCCTTTTTAAGTAAGTGTGACCACTATAAGCCATCATTAAATAGACTCCTTACCAGAAAGGATCTTGACTCTTAGACACGTGTAAATTTAATAGCAGCATAATATCTTCTCATCTATTACTCTAGAATATAAACCTTTGCTATGTGTCGTGGGTTGCAGTTCAAAAGCACTGCAACTCTCAACCCAAATTTAATCCCAAACAAAAACATAAAAAAGCAGTATATTAGGGTTTATTTAACATATAGTTCTACGCATGCATGCTGCTGATGGCTTGAACAATAGCCAGAAATTCAATGCATTTCTGAGACTTCTTGGCTTTTCCTCCAACCTGTAAATTGATTGAACTTTAAGAATTTCTTTCAAGCTTATACTGTTATCCCACGTAAGGTAATGCCACTTCTTTTTTTCTTGCTGAGTTTCTTCTGAAAATCTGTTCCTCAGCTGGACTACATTGAGGTAGAATCATTTGCTTCAATTTCTGCACATACTGCATTTATTTTGTATACATTACCTGTAGGTGCAATGACAGTCAGATCTCACCATCTCGTGTATTTAAGTACTGTTAAGAATCAAATATCTTTTCTGTTCAAGTTTTCTATTGTTTCAAAGAAGTCCTTGGAATCTTTCAAGTGTGTAGCTGCTTCAAGGTCACTTCAGTAGTTTTTAAATATTTCTCCCCACAGGACTTTTTCAAAGAGCAATAGCTCAAAGTGGAACAGCTCTCTCCAGCTGGGCAGTTAGTTTCCAGCCTGCAAAGTACGCCAGGATGTTGGCTACAAAAGTCGGTTGCAACATGTCAGACACCGTAGAATTGGTAGAATGTCTACAGAAGAAGCCTTATAGAGAACTTGTCGACCAGGACATTCAACCAGCAAGATACCATATAGCCTTTGGACCGGTAATTGACGGCGATGTGATACCAGATGATCCACAGATATTGATGGAACAAGGAGAATTCCTCAATTACGACATCATGTTGGGAGTTAACCAAGGTGAAGGGTTAAAATTTGTTGAAAATATTGTGGATAGCGAAGATGGCATATCGGCTAGTGATTTTGACTTTGCAGTTTCTAATTTTGTCGATAACTTATATGGATACCCTGAAGGCAAAGATATATTGAGGGAAACTATTAAATTTATGTACACGGACTGGGCAGATCGACACAATCCTGAGACCAGGAGGAAAACACTGCTGGCTTTGTTTACCGATCACCAGTGGGTTGCCCCAGCTGTGGCTACAGCAGATCTTCACTCAAATTTTGGATCGCCTACGTATTTCTATGCCTTCTACCATCATTGCCAGACAGATCAGGTACCTGCATGGGCAGATGCAGCCCATGGAGATGAGGTTCCTTACGTACTAGGAATCCCAATGATTGGTCCTACTGAATTATTTCCTTGTAATTTCTCAAAAAATGATGTCATGCTAAGTGCGGTGGTGATGACGTACTGGACAAACTTTGCAAAAACTGGGTGAGTACCAGATAACGAATAGTCTTGTATCCAAACTGAGCATGTAATGATGCAGTGCTTCCCCATGGTTACCTCCCCTGGGAATACTCTTGTACTCATACAATGAATAAGACGCTAAGAGTTGAGTGGGATATTTATGTTTATTGTAATATCCCTCAGCTCACTTACAAATTCTGTCAAAAAGAGGGAAAAAACGTCTTTGCTGAAGTTCTGCATGAAGAAATTAAAAAAAAATATTTTGCATGCAAAAATAATTAAGGAATCCCCAGAAAAGTGCAAAACTAAACGCTTACCATGTGGGTAAAGTTAACAATGGCTACTTCACTAACCAAATTTACCCCAGCACTAATATTGTTATCCAGTGAGGCAGAAGTTTACATAAATGTTGCATCAAATATAAACCAACTTATTTTAATAATGCATTTTGGTTTAAATTGACATTCCTGACCATACAGCATGTGACTTTAAACTCAAAAAGTTTTGTCATTTTCATTAATTCTCCTTTCACTGGTAGTTCAAAACACTTTTCTACCTTCAGACTCGATGTGTTACACTGAGTTATGCCCTGCCATGGTCTTTCACCTCTGGAAGGCCACAGATAGCTGCATATGAACTGAAATGCTGAGTTTATGAGCTTTACGTTACTAAAATGGTCTCTCGTAGACATTTGTCCACATTACCACACTGCTGGCAACCTGTCCTCAGCAGCAAAAAAGATTTCAGTGTGAGATACGAGCATTTTGGGGAACTAGGGAGGTCACTCAAGTCTATGTAAAAGAAGGGTTTGTTGCTTAATGCTGTTTCTAATCAAGATTTTTAAGGCCTCTAATTTTAGGAAATATTTTGCCCTGTCCAAAGGCAGACTTAATTATGTTGATTTTATAATTCCTTTTGAAATACTTTGTAACATTGGAGATGATTTCATTATTTCTTTTAGTGACCCAAATCAACCAGTGCCGCAAGATACAAAATTCATCCATACAAAACCAAATCGTTTTGAAGAAGTAGCATGGACCAGATATTCTCAAAAAGACCAACTGTATCTTCACATTGGATTAAAACCACGAGTTAAAGAACATTATAGGGCCAATAAAGTGAACCTTTGGTTGGAACTGGTACCTCATCTGCATAATCTTAACGACATTTCACAGTATACCTCTACCACAACTAAAGTGCCATCAACTGATAATACTTTCAGACCAACAAGGAAAAATTCAGTTTCTGTTACTTCAGCCTTTCCTACAGCCAAACAAGATGATCCCAAACAACAGCCAAGCCCGTTTTCAGTGGATCAAAGGGACTATTCAACAGAATTGAGTGTTACTATTGCAGTTGGTGCATCTTTGCTGTTCCTGAACATTTTGGCCTTTGCAGCGTTGTACTACAAAAAAGACAAGCGGAGACATGACGTTCATAGGAGATGTAGCCCACAGCGTACTACTACCAATGATCTTACCCATGCACAAGAAGAGGAGATAATGTCCCTCCAAATGAAGCACACTGACTTGGATCATGAATGTGAGTCCATCCATCCACATGAGGTGGTTCTTAGGACCGCCTGTCCCCCAGACTACACGCTAGCTATGAGAAGGTCTCCTGATGATATTCCCTTAATGACGCCCAACACCATCACAATGATCCCCAACACTATACCAGGGATTCAGCCCCTACACACATTCAATACATTTACCGGAGGACAGAACAATACTCTGCCCCATCCTCATCCCCACCCCCATTCACACTCAACAACCAGGGTATAGCCAGACAAGACGAAACAAACTTTATTTTTTGATGGATTACAGTAGGTGTTATTACTGAAGATTACTTGGCTTTCAACCTACAAGACTCTTACTATTTAAATATGGAGGAATATTATGTGAATATACATATCAAGAACTTCTGGGGTTTTGGAAAAAATGAATTGTACATATATCAAATGAACTTAAGAAAGAAACAAACGAAAGAAAAAAAAAACCCAGCTGTTTGCAATTGCTTGAAGCAGTTGTCCTGAATGGTACTTTTTCATTCACATTCAAGTATTAATTTTTTGAAGATTTAAGTTACGTAATGGAATTAGGCATGTGCAACACAAACAGGAAAGAACTATGACTGAAAATTTTAAAAACCTATAAATATGCACAAGGGACACACTAATGGAATGTCAGATAAATTTCACCAGTTTTTATTTGGACCTGTTTTCTTGTGTAGACCATATTTACATATTTGACTAAGTACACAAAGCACCAATGCTGTTAAGGCCTTAGAAAGGGGCTCATGCTGAAATCTGCCAGTCAAAGGAGTTTTACAGCCTGGCAGGTACAACATTATCACATAAGTGCTGTCAGTATAAAAGTTGTGGGAATAAAGGAAACTGGATATTTTTAGCACGATGTGCATGATAATTTATATGCTTGGTGGCTGTGCTGCTGATTAAGGCGCAATTAAAATTCTTCTCATCCCATTGGAGTTTTTAATAGAAGCTTTCTCCATCAATTGGCACAACCTAAAGAAGTTTTTTAAAGGGGCAAAAGTAATTACAGTAAAATATTTCATGGTAGTTTCAGAAATAGATGGAATTACAACAGTTCCTAAAGGTATTTATGGCATTCTAGGTATACAGCGATGAACCCTCGCTGATACAAATCCCAGATAAAAAAATCTGTATTATTAATGTTCTTTTTCCTTTCCACCTAAATAATTTCTAACTTTAGCATAACTGTAACTTTAATGGAATCTCCTTTGATGAAGGGTTTATAATTCGCTGTGATTTAGTTACAATGTATTTCGTTCCAATTGATAAGGTAAAGTGTGTCCAAAGATTTAATTACAATGTTATTTTGCAAGATTAAAATGCTCCAATATTACCGCTCTGATTACACCTTTCAGTTTATTGTTTAAACTCATGATGCATGTTACAAAGTTTACTTATTATATAAAGTTAATTCCCTTTTTGCTATACATTAGCTTTGCCATTCGAACGAATTCTCTAGACCAGATGGCAACAGTGTAGAAAAAGAGGATATGTAAGAACGGGGAGAGAGCCAACAACTGGAAATTTTAAAATCTGAATACTTACATATGTTTGTGTGATTTGAAATGAATGTTCTAAAATCACGAGAAATTTTTCATTCCCCTGTTGCTTTCCAGTAATTATACACCACGGTCCTTTCAAAATGTTTGTATATGTAATCAGATGTACATTTATATAAAAAAAATAATTGAGATGGACTTAAGAGCACATCCCTGATAAATACTTTCTCTCTTACCTGTACTATATTTCTATTAGACTAAAGTTATGTGATTTTTTTTTACATTTTTTCAAATTACTAGCAATTTTGATAGTTTGTAAGATAATGCGAAGAACTTTCTCTGACAAACTAACTGCAGTAACAGAAACATTTCTTTTCAGTTACTCTTTTTCAAGAATGAAAGCTTATTACACACAAAAATTGTATACTACTTGATGGAAAATTACTTTGTACTTCTTGGCCATATTACTGGTCACTGAGTGAAATAAAGATAATCTGGATAACGAATATTATTCCAATGCTAAGAGACCTGATCTTTGCTCATTAAAGAGCTAAAATGTTTATTGCTGTTTTGTCATTTTTTAATGAAGTAATGGTAACTGTCTCAAATAAAGAGTAATATCTTAAGACCAGTCTGGTTTTTGAAGACATGAACATGCCTTCTACGACTAATGAAACTGCATATTTATGGGCCAGTCCCACCTGCAACCATTTCTTACAGAAATACTGACTTTGTGACTGTACGATGTCATAGTATTACATGCAAATCTCCCCTAGTTTTCAGGAGCAAGTTAAAAATGCAAATGCGAACACCAAAAAAAAAAAAAGAGGTCACAAAACAGGCCTAACTGCAATAAATCTGCAGCATTCCATGATGAGAAAAAAAGTTGCCTGAGTTTTGTTTGGGTGATTGAACTTTCATAAACCATTCCTAGGAAGTTCAAAGTGTGTTTGCCAACAGCAAGCACAAATTTTAAAACTGAAGCTGAAAGAAAAATAAAGTACTGCAATTTCAGTCGTTTTATTTAGCTAGTAAAAAAAAAAAAGGAAAAAAAAGAAGAAATCCATGTATTTAATTAGTGCTGTTACAGTCCCCAGTTTTAAATTAAGCTCTTTTGGTAGAAGCATAAAAAATAGTCTTCAAAATCCAGGGCGGTCTGTGTGCAATTTCTGCCTGATGTGGTTGTGCTTTTAGACTGTGACCTGCCAATGTAAACCAATAAAAAGAATTGTCTGCCATCTGATAATTATTGTTTAATAGGAAGATTGTATTTTGCTATGTTGATGAAACAAAACGAAAAAAATACAAAAATATTGATGGCCATAAAACAAGATATTCATGAAATATGATTTTATGTGCTTTTCTTTATCCAAACCAAAATAACTTTCTACTATAGTTTATTTGTGGCCATATATCTATATATCTCTATATATACAGTATCTGGTAATTGTTTACTTTTATTAGTTACAAAATAAACGATTTAGGTAAACCAAGCATGACACTACACTTTATTTCTGTCAGCCAACAGTATTTATCATGTGAGAGATGAAGGCAACAATGCAGATTTTATCACTCCTGTTTGAAAAGAAAAAAAGTCCATTTCTGTGATGCAGATACTGTGAATGATATTTTAGTGGCTACTTTATAATTCCATTACAGCAGCTGGCTTTCCGAAAGTAAGATGGTGTCCCATGTTTTAACACAACATTAAGAAAGACCAAGAAATGTTTTAAAGTTGAAACAAAATAAAAATGACAGGAAATGGTTTTGAAATATCTTCATTATGCTTCATGGAATATAAGTTTGTTCTTTGCAAAATATTTATCTGTTTGATTTGTTTTCCACAGTAGCCTACAAGAAAGCAAAACTGAGTGTGATATTTAATTTCTTGTACCATCCTTGGACCAGATTTCCAATAAAATTAGGATATCAGTCAGTCTTTGGAAGTTCAGTAAACATATAGAAGGCCTCCATTTATTGCTTTCACACTTTTGTAAATATGTTTGCAGACCTTTTTAAGAAAATGTATTCTACCATTTTGAGAAAAAAAAATAACAATGGAATCATTGTCTCGTTTATCTATTAAAATTACAGGCAATATGATGTGCTGTGCTGACATTTCTAGGAGAAATAAAGCAGATAAAAACACATTTTGCTCAATGGTATCTCAGTTGGTTACACGAGGTATTCTCCACCCACTGAAGACCTCCAGGGCATGGATGAACTACTTGAATATAACGTTCCGTAGGAAAATGTTGTTGTTGTTTTCATTGTCTGTACTAAACATGGATTCCTATGTCCCAAGACTTTAATGATTGGATACTTTGATTATTGAAACATCCTGAAAAAATGGATGAGTAGAGGTCTCAAATATAAACATGCTACAGCTTTAAAGACGCCACTGCCGGAATTTCAGTGTCCAACTTCACTAAGAGATGAAAGAGCTGAATTCATAGGAACCTGTCAAACATCAGGGCACTCCTTTGATGTTTGTAAGTTGTTGGTTTTTTTGCCTGTGCTGTTAGTTTTAAAATATTGGCCTTTCTTCCCCCATTTTTTCTAGTAATGAACTGTTACAGATGATCGCTTTTTAATGTAAGCGACCATTAGATAATTTAATTATTATTCTGAAAATGTGTTCCCAAATAAATTAGATTAATGGGAAATTCCCTGCAGAGGATTTGCTACTTTTCATTCAAAGCTCTTGTCAAAATATCTGTTGAAGCACTTCTGCTTTTTTTTTTTTTAGTCTGTAAGCTAAGGCTCTTTCTCTAAATAACATTAAAAATCTTTTTCTATTTGAAATAATAACACTGTAAGATTAAGATGGCCTTGTGAGGCCTCCAAATAAATACAAACAATTTGAAACATGGCAAACAGGCTTTTACTCTAAACATTCTAATTTAATTTATTTCTGGCACATCAATACATTTGCATGCAGGCTAGAAATTAGAGGTATTTGATAAGGCGTTTGAGAGAACTACGCAGCAGAATCAATGGCTTAAGCACCAGCCATGCACAAAGCCTCTTTTCTCTTAGGTTCTGTTAATGCTATTGCAGAATTGATTTCTTATTTACAGATTCAGAAAAAAACTTAGCTTTGTGAAATGGTTAGAAGAAGGTAATGAACTTTATCTGGTGGAAAATGTTTACAAAAAACTGTTGAGAATCACCTAAGAAGTGTAGATTTTTTATGTGCAACCTGGCTTTATTCCTTTTCAAGGATATTATAATTCTCAGTAATTCATACACGTGGGAAACTATAATTTCTGTAATAAGCTGTAGGTTCTAAAAGGAATTTAAGTATTGTATGTAAATTGCTGATTAAAGCCTGTTCTTAGTTTCCCTTGCTATTGGGATGAATGAAAAACCTCACACAAGTGCAACAAACCTGTACAAGTAATTTTCACACAGTGTCTTGAAAGGTGGGGTTTTTTTCATTTGAAGATAAAAGTACCATCACAGCAGTAAAAGCTGTGTAAGCATTTGTTTGTCACAGGAAATACCTTCCTGTATACATCATATACACCTTTCTCTCTGTGTGCATACCCACATGCACTACTCCAGTCAATAGTGATTTCAAGAAATGGGGATAAGCAGGGAATCTCACCTTTTTTGCATCATGCAGCATCATGCAGTAAATGCTAGCGCTCCGTGCGGAGGCAACACCTACACCTCATTCTGCATTCTCCACTCCTACTGACCAGATGCTCAGCTGATGACTTTTTTTTTTTTTTAGCAGCAGCTGAATTTATCACAGGACTATTGAAATCAATGAAGCCCTGGCAATTTACACCAGTTATCGATCTGATTCCGGACCTTTAGTGTTCATCATGGCTCATCTCACTGTCCAATTTTGCGTATCTTCTCACGCACATGAACACCCACTCACAGAAACGATTACAAGCATAACCACCGGATTTATGATCACTATCAGGCACTAAAATATGCTTTACAATATGCTTATAGATATTTGTATGGAAGTCAAAAAATCACAAAAAAAAAGAGCTTTCTACATTAAAAAAAATAAAAATGGAAATTACAGTGATACAAAGAAAAGATTTGTACCACAGTTTGCAGCCTTAACATACTATAGTAAATTTTATGTTGAAATCTTTTTAAAAAGAAACATTCATTTCTGTCTGGGCCTCAGATCTGTATGTTGACCGAAATGTCAAAGACACAACGACACACTACAGCTGTAAGCCTGCTCTGCTCTGCTCTGCTCCAGTCTGCAAGAGACACACAACTTGCTGCAAATTCAGGACAGAAATAGCTGGATTTTTCTCTGCTGTCTGCATGTTCCCCTCTCAGTATCAGCAATGCCAGGCACTCAGCATTTATGAGCTTAGCCTTAGAATGGTGCCATTTAAAAAACAGTAGAGGTGGAACTCTTAAGTCTATAGAGTTGGACATTTGGTATTCAGGTTTTTACTTTACAGCTGTAAGAGCCAGTATCTTTTTTTTTTTCAAACAGAAGATAATACAGTGGTCAGAAATGATAATATTAGAGCTCAGTTAACAAAGGTTCATGAAAGACTGTGCAAACTAACAACGGTTTAACTGCATTATTATAAAAGAAGGGAAAAAAAGAGATAAATTTTGCATGTAGTGATTTTGTCCAATTGCAGTGGATATTGATGAGAATTTCACTGTTGACTTTACTAAAAGAAGTTCAGAAATCTGTATCAACTGCTGTGAGGTCCACATAGAAGTTAAACAGCTACGATCGTGACTTTTAAAAGCCTTTGGATATTGCCAGACCTCCCTGACTTATTTATCCATATTTCTGCAAAGAGAAGCTTGTATATTCAGGCGGCCAAATACATATAGATTCTTCCCAAAAAGATGTATCTTCATGATATTGCAAAGTCAGCTAACATACCCTATTTTTCAGCTTGGTCTCAGCACTGGGACAGTGCTGCCATGTGGCTCTGGGCTGGAGCATGACTGTAGCTCATGAGCGTGATGACAGAAGAAGGAATCTTGTGACTGCAAAGCAGTCATGGACCAGACCTGGTGCCATCTCCTGATATAAATTTTCCCTGAAATAAAATGATGAGTGGGATAGAACCTTCTGGCAAGCAGCAGTTAGAGAGAGTGAGATGTACAATGTACCTGTTTCACCCATTGATTTGTAGAAATAACTTTGGCAGTAATTTACAGCAATTAAGACTATAAGAAAGGTTCTGAAAATAATATATGGTTCCTTTGTCACCAGATATATTTTTCAGAAGGGGTCATGCAATATCTTACTGAATGATGATAAAGATATGGTTGTACAGTGTTGCTTTTATACTTTTCAGAGGGCTACTCCTATGTAGTGGTGAAATTTGGCTAAGCAGATGAATAAATTTGCATAAATTGTCTTATTTGCATACAGGTAAGTCTAGAACAATTTCATGAAAGTGGAAACGTGAACCTTCACTAAAAAAGGTAAGTAATATCCAAAATCAAATACTCTTGGCCAGCTAGTAGAGCTTCTCATGTTAAAGCATGTGGCAATTTTTTCTTTAATGTTCACCAGTTTGCCATAAATATATTTTTCTCTCCCCAGTCAGTAAACAGATTAAGTGTACCACATTTCTCATAAAAGATGAAGATAAGAGGTACCGTTAGTTTCTTCTCAGGAATCCTGACTTTGGTGTCTAAGATCAGAAAATGTAATAGAAGAACAAAAATGGTAAGCCTAGTGTTGGGGTTTGGATTTTTGGGGGGTTTTGTTGGGGGTTTTTTGTTTGTGGTTTTGTTTTTTTCGTATAGGCACATCTTGGTATCTTTATTCTCTGACAGCAAGAACTCGAGAAAGGAGAGAACCATAACCACTGTAGCCAGGAGCTTTTTTGGGAATTTTCTGCCTTCCTTGTCCAGGAAGAAAGGACAAGGTTATGTTCATGAAAGGTGACTTTTCCAGAAAGACACTGCCAGCTGTAGCTCTGAGACACACCAAGGAAGAGTGAAAGCACTTGCTAATTCTGCTGTGTTTGACAGGAACATGTATTGTGAAATTTAATAAAATATTGGTAATATTTGAGATTCTACAAATTTTGTTTGGAAAAACGAGTAATCCTCTCTCAACAGTACAGCTTAAACCTGAGAGGACTACTTGCTTACTAGAATTTGGGCTGGCTTTGAATTCCCCTTTGTCCTGTTTCTCCTTGTTCCACTCTACAGTTCAGTTGGGGGATTTTATTTTAATACTAGAAACTCTTTGTTTTCGTTGAGTTACTTCAGACTACTCCTAGGTGCACTTTGTTCTCTTAATTCATATGCATTTGAAAAATATATTACACTAATCCTTTCAGTTATGATTTTTCCCCCTCCTTTCAATTATGATTTATTTTCGCCCCCTTACTTTCTTTAAGTTTTGGTGTGGGGTTTTTTAACTGTTTCTGTGGTAAGTGCAACTTTGTTCTTCACACCCTCTTGCATAGTTACAACTGTCTTAACACGGTTGCAAATAATTGAAATAATTTAAATATCTGTTTTCTTCACTTGTTTTTGTGAGTTGTCTTGTTCCTCCTGTTTGGAATTTTGCTTTATCTTGTTTTTCTTGTAGTTGCATACCCAGGGCTATTCAAAGATGATCTTGTTTTCTGTGAAAGCATTCTCCACCACAGCTCTGGAGACTAAACCTCCTGTATTAATACATGAACTTCAGCCACAGAGGAATTGCCAGGTGGGAATGGAAATCCATCTGCTCTAGTATCTCTAGCATCCAGCACAGCCAAGACCAGTTGCTTGTGGGTAGGTACAAGAAACCCTTCAGTCAATAACGACAGGCATGTGCCAGGGAGTTCACAGCCATCCATCAATTATCCTCACACACATTATGCCAGATGGCAACTTTTCCCTTTGAAAGATGTTGGAGGTGCAATTTCACAGACAAAAAGCCAACCTCAAGCTAAGGCGAGCATGTGCCTCCAGAAATAAGCAGTGACTTGTAAACTCTAGTGCTTGCTAGATTAAAAAAGCTCGAAGAGGCTATGAATAGTTTCTAGCTCATGGTCACACTTCAGAAAAGTGTTGATGTATTTTTTTGGCTGTGCAGGCACTAAGACCTTTGTTCTGAGGTGGTCTTTGTGGTGGTGCCTGTATCTGTGCTACAGCTGAGCTCCTGGTGCTGTAAACACCAGAATTTCTATTGACTGCACCTGAGAAAGATGAGCACCTTCCATAGTGGAAGAGAATGAATTACAGATGTGGAGCATTAAACCCAATTTTTTACTGCTTTATAACTTAAAACTGTCAGTTGCCTCCCTTTTCAGAGAGCAGAAGGAGGGTTTGGTAGTTTGGATAGGACTGTGGGAGGTGTTTTTGCTGTAGATTTCTGGCTGGATGTAGAAGGTTAGCAGGAAGAAATCCTTAAATTAAACTACCCATGTTAGGTGCCCAGTATAAGGAAGCTGAATAGATGTTATGTGAAGTTTGTAAGGGAAGAAATTTTAGTACTGGATAAATTATACTCTACTGGTATCTGGTTTTCCCTGTTGACTAAGAAGGAACAAAAAGTAGGTGAAAATAATTACTGTCCTTTCTGTCTTTTAGATACACTTGACTAACTACAAAAGTCTGAAATATTTTTTAATGAGATAAAGCCTTTACTTTTATATATATATATATATATGAATGCTATTGATAACTATTTTGTTAGTTTCACAGATAAGAATGATAGCTTTTCACACCCATTGTTTATGTTGCTACCATAGTGCCTATGGCTAAGGGAATAAAGCCAGCAGTGATAAGAACTAAATAGCAAAGACTGAGGCAACATGAAGTAATCAACAATCCTCACTTTAAGATTTTAGAACTTTTCAATAGGAAGCATAGCTAATATCAGAGAAGGCTGCATATGGCTTCTATAGCCCCGAATGCATTCTGCCTGGGATGGCTAGATGGGCTTGGGATTTTGTTTTTGTTATTTTTTCCTTCTCTCTAAATAGCACCAAGATTCTTAGTAAGTCAGGCACAGTTATGTCATTTACAAGAATTACTGGTTCCATGACATTGTTCTATTATTTTACTCCACGTGATACTACTTTGTGAGGGGTAAGCTTCATCAGGAGTGAGTTACCAAAGTGGAGATGCAGATCAGAGAAAAGCCATAGCGGAGAGGAAGGACGAAAGAGCGGCTGGAAGAAAAAGATTAGCCCAGAGGAGTGAATTTTGGGGATCAAACTGCCACCGAGCAGTCTGACACACCAGCAGAAATGGAGGCTTCCTGTAGCACTTGGTGAAACTGCTGTGTTTTGCCAGTTTGAGCTTCTTTGATCAAGTAAGCTGACTCTTCTCAGAAGTTAGCATGGGTTTAGATGCCTTTAACACGCAATAGCTATACTTAACAAAAGAGACTAGCTGCCTATTCTGGTGCAGTGCGGTCCTTTTTCTATGTAGTCAGAGGTTCCTCTTTCTCCTAGTTTTGAGAGTGTAGTCTTCAAACATTTGTCTAAGGACTATAAAAGATGGCAGGAAGAGCAAGAGCTCACATGTGAAAAGGATGAGAGTTGTATTTTCAAAAAACAGCCCAAAAGCAAAAGAGATTTTATTAGTTGTAAGCAGCATAACAAATTGTTTCTGTCAGCTTAGCAGCCTCTAGTTACAACATCACAGTGAGATGCACTGTTTTAACCTGTGTTGAGCATGAAGATGTACAATAGATGGATCGATGTCAAGCACTTGAAGAAGGGTTTATGTGAGTATTTTTAGACTTCTGTGTGATCTCTGACATCTATTTGACAAGCACTTAAGACCACAAGATTTATAAAACATGCTTTAGAGCAATACTTCAATTAAATCATTGTAAACTTCCTTTACTGGTGAGGTAACTGATTGTTGACCTGTAAATCATTAGTATTATTAAAAGAACTATGCAAAATTTGATCATTTATGTCTTAGAGAGGAGTTACATGAATGCCTTGGCTGTGTTTGTTCAAAGCTCTGAGCCTCATGCTGTGTGGCGCAATCAGATTAACTGAAAAACTAAAACCAAACAGAACAAAACAGATAAAACTGATACCAATATTTGCCACATGCTGAGGTCAGACAGGTATAAAAACTGACAGATATTGATGGCTTCATTGCCTGTGAAATTACCAAGCATTATCTAGTTAGAGGAGAGATCAACATGAAAAGCATCTGCTAATATGGGGACTACCTCTGGTGCAATCACCATCAAGTGCATGTCCCTTCCATTGATCTATAAGGCTTCTGTAAAACTGGTTTCTAGGATCAGAGGTCAAAGCTAGAATATTCTGAATTTCAGAACAGCTGTGAACATTTGTGAGATTCATTGGCTCTAAGATCTCCTAGGAACTTTGGTTTACAGCCTGCTTTAGGTTAGCTTCTTGGTAAATTCTTCAGATAAATGAAAGAGTTCCTAGAAGATTGGTTTGATTAGAATCATAGAATCACAGAATGGCCTAAGCTGGAAGGGACCTTAGAGATCATTTTAATCCAGCCTCCCTGCCGCCAGGGATGCCACCTCTCGACTAGATCAGGCAACACATGGGAACTGAACCCGTGACCTTAGCATTGTTAGCGCCACGCTCAACTGACTGAGCTAACCAGCCCCCTAATTACATGTCGTTCACATCTGAGCAGCAAGAAATAAGCAGCCTGTTTACCTGCACATTTAGCTTTGGCTTTCACAAAGTTAAAGTGCACTTGTAGAAAATGGGAGGTATCCTGTCTTTCATCCTTGACAATAGGAATTTCCCTGCTGGTGTTTCTGCAGTTAGATTTGCATTAGTATTTACTTTCTTTCTTTCTCTTCAATCTTATAGGTATATGGTAATGAAACAAGAAATCTTGCATGTTCTTGTTCAATTTTTGAATAAAAAAATGTCTTTGCCTTGCTTTTGTTAGTGACACACACAACCTTAGGATGTTATGAGGCTGTTAGGCATATATGCTTAAAGTTGGTCATTGCAAGTCACGCTACAACACAACAGTGCTGTACAAGCACTATGATATCATAAAACCAGCATTCATCTTTAGACTAAAACCACTGCAGACTCTGTAGCTCCATCAGCTGTCTCGGCCGTGTGAAAGCCTCATAGCAGCACTGGCATGGGAAAGCACCTCTTTCTGCAGGCTTGTAAGGATAAGTGGTTGTAGCCCAGCTGAGTCCCTTGGAGACCTTTCCATGTGGCATTTGCTGGCATCGGAATGACGTGCAGCAGTAAGGAACAACCAGAAAGCTTGTTTCAGATTTTTATCACTGTTATGATAGTAATAGATCTAGGTCTGTGGTCTGGTGTGCTAAGGAAATAAAACCAGCACGTTAAATCTTGGTAAAATCTTAAGGAAAATCGAGCAAATGTTTTCCGAGCTTAAAGTTTTAATCTGTACTCTAGGCTTGGTGATGATCTCAATTCACAGATAGTGGTTTCGCTGCACACTGGGTGACAGTGGCTGGAGTATTCAGGTGCTCATTTCCAAACTAGAGCATGTCTGTAGATACTTCTTCAGCCTCATCATTTCTGCTGTCTGCGATCTGCCAATAATCCCTCAAGTAGGTGCTGAGCTTATGTTTCCTGAATGTGCATCCTGGGCCTGTGCTGCTATGGTCAGTGCATGGTCATGGGTAGAGAAAATTGACCATACTACAAGGAGTTGAACACTACCAGGAGTTGAACTTGGAATTTGCAGACTGCAAACCTTTGGAACCCTATATAGCAAACTACATAGGATAGGCAGCATTTCTCCCACAAAGTTATTTTTAAGGTGGGATCAACCAGAGATAGTTGCATAGAAAACAGAAAAGTCTCATTAAAGATCAAACAGAAAAATGCTATAATAATTTCACTAGTCATTTGCTTCTTCTTTTCAAAAAAATAAATCAGTTTTCATATTTCCTTTGGTCAAATTTAGTAATACCTTTAAGAAATATAGGGAGAGATAGCCTATCTTTTTAAATTTTTTTTGCAAAATAATATTGCAGTTATTCTGAATGGAACCAATTTTATTTTATGTGTCTTCAACAATAAAAAGGAAAGAAAGAATAGCAATAAAACATCGTGATCTCAGCAGCGAATTTACCACATGCAAGCCTGAGAAGCCTGCCCACAAGATATACTCTCCAACATCTACAGGCTCATTCAGCTGCAACATGAACAAGCAGCAGCCTCAGAACTGCTTTGAATTAAGCTGGCAGTCCTGAGAGGCATCCTGTTCCAAGAGCTGGAGTCTCTGCAACGTGATGGTCCGTATGAACTGGGCTGGGAACCGTAGCGAGAGGACGGCGTTACCTGACCTTCTTCATTGCCATTCAATGATCTATGGAAGATGGACAGGACCAGAATGACACAAACCCATTGTGTTACTACTAGCAACCCCACTCCAGCTTCTTTGCACGCCAGTCCCTCTTGCCTGCCTTGGAGAGATCTGTAACAGCATGAGCTTGTGCCCAATTAGGCAAGAGTTAAAATCAGCAATTAAAAATACTAACATTTAATTTTCGAAAATGGAGACAGACTGGAATAATCCAGAGCAGACAGCAGGGTCAGCAGCAGGCACGCTCTGTAAATTGGCTCTGTCTGGTGTGAGCAAACTAGGTAACTGCTGATTAGGCAGGTCTTGTGATGTGCCTTCCGTGAAAACAAATTCAAGCTGCTGCCATCCGTACACAGTACAGCTGATGATAGGTTGTAACTTAAAGGTCTGGCAAAGCAGCTTTCAGATTCCAAGCTTGTCAGAAAAAAAAACAGCAGGAGGGGGCACAAATAATGAAAACAAATGTACACAGACAACTGGACAGGGAACATCCATTCAGAAGGCAACAGTGTGATGTGCCCCAAAATGTATTGCAGGAAACTGTGTGAAGTCAACGCTGACCCAGGACACTGAAATAGCTTCCACGTATTTATTCCTTGCTGTGCTTGGGTCCTGATAGGGCAAACAGTATCAGTTTTTCCCCTGTGCAGGGTGTCACAGTTTTAAGATACTTCCTATCCTTGTAGAAAGAGACTGCAAAATTGCACTGACAGGTACAGCTGGTCGCAGGGGGAAGAAAAAGCAGCAGCTAGTGCTGGCTGTGCTGGGGGAGGCTGCAGGGCATTGCCAAGTGTCAGTGCCAGCTGGAGCAGTGCTGATGTGCAAAGTGCAGGTCAGCATCAGAGATGGTGGTGGTGGGTTTAAGCTATTGCTGTAAGCTCTGGTGACCACAAAACATTTTCCTTTAATTGAGTATGAAGATGGTTTTCAGACAGCACTTAATGATTCATTCCCTTACAAATGAGTAGCAGAAAACATTGTTTAATCAACAGAACCCTCTCATTGCTGTTGATAACAGTTTTTTCTTCACAGGTGTTTAAAAAAAAAGTCTCATTTCCAGCTGTTGTGTATGCACATTTCTCAAAATAGTTGAGAATTTTGAAGCCATTTTACAGATTTTTAGGTTTTAAAGGTCTTTTTGACTGGGAGATGGGATTGAATAGGAAAAGGCAATAAGAGGGTGCACTAAATTGACTTACTTCTTGTGAGTGTGAGACCACACTCATTAGCATTAGGAATAATTCTTATCACTGGTATTTAATTTCTAGTGGTAGGTATTAATTTGACAAAAACCTAAAAACTATAGGAAAACCTACAGGAAAGCCTACTGTAATTATTAGTTGACCTACTCTGCAAAAGGCAGCTGCTGTAATTTTACGTGCAGTTCTATCAGCAGCTGTTTATCTAATGAGCTTCGGAAGACCAGCTCTCTCATCTTGACAGCTCCAAGAAATACAGAAGCGTGGCAAAAAGTGGCGTTGATGTTTCAATAAGTGACATTCTTTCCTCTGAGTCAGCAGGAGCAGAATGCCTTGGAAGAGTGTTGGAGGCACTGGGAGGCACCAGCTTTAAATAAGGCTTAAAGCCAGAACCCATCTTCTGATTAAGAATGAGATGTTCTCCAGTGCATAGAGCATAAATGTATATATGTAGTCATGGACTTCAAAGAATCTATGAAAAACAAAGACATTTTAGTTCTTTGCAGTATGTGGGAGCTTAATAAATGCTATCGACTATCTTTGCACTGCATGAGCTAGCTCTAAACAAAGTAATTCAGATCTTTTGAACAGGAGTCTTGTAGCACTGGACCTTCATTCAGAAGTCCATATGATGCAGGTCCATATGATTCTGCTGCTCCAACGTCGTGCCACGTAAGGCCTGTATCTTTACAGCACTGTGCCAGAAAGTCATGCTGTTGCCACCTTTGTGGTTAAGCCTCTAGTCAAGATGTCATTTCTGGCGGTTTCAGTGTCTTGCCACTGAGAGCTGAACCCTAGAAAACTGCTCATAATCAGATTGAGACAAGGAGGAATCACAAGCTGGAATTAAAGCCATGTTCCCCATTTGGCTTTGTTCTGATCCCCAATTGTTCTCGCAGGATGGTTAAAAATAAAATGACCTCTTTCTTTTTCTAGCTGCTGTCATAATTGTCATTCCCCACCAGATGCCTGAACTTCCCACTGCGCCCCGCTGGCTCTGCTGCCCCTGTTCTCTCTCAGTCCAAAGAGTTTCTGAACAAGAGACATGCTTTTATGGAGCCTGGCAAAGCTTCAGAAGGGAAAAGGAAAAATCAATACTGCTTCAAAGCAAAGTCTTTGCTTCAGTGAATATGACATTTGCCCTTTCTTCACTAGTGGGAAAAACAACAAGGACACTTACACCGGCAATGGAAATAGAGACCTTCAAAACAACAGAGAGACCTTCCAGGTTTGACTTGTAAAGGGAAATAACTTTATAGTCATTGTCCCTATTTGGTGACATCAAAAGCAGGTGTAGAGTGTTAGGCAGTGCAATCTGGGAATGAAGTGGAAAGCAACACAAAGTCAAAGAGAAGAGCTGAAGGAATTTGGAACAAGTGAAAATGGACTCTGCTGAAGAAACGGGGAATGAAAGACATGACACAAAGGTCGGGTCTGTTGCTGCACAATTGAATCAACAATAAAATGTCACCTGCAAAGGTGGGCCATAATATTAAAAGGACGTTCCGGTAAGTTTTATGCCATTTTGACAGCTTCACAGCAACTGAAAATGGTGACAGAACCTCACACCTTGTTAATGAAGCAGCTTCTCAGTAGGGTTAAAGCAGGTCAGAAGTTTTCCAACAGAATCTGAAAATGCCAATCAAGGAAATGAATGCTTCTGCAAAATCAAAACAACTTGAAAGATTCTCACTGATGGTTTTGGAGGATTACAAAAACATAAAGTAAATATAAACCTTACAAGTCTGCTTCAATTAATTTTCATACTCGAGCTTTTGTTGCTTCAATTTTCATTTAATTTTAACTGGTGGGTTTTTTCCAGTTTCTTTTGTTTCAAAACTAGATGCTTGCTCCAAGTTCTTATTTTCATTCTGTTTTGACTATGCCACTTCTTAGCTAGTTTTCCAAGTTGTTTTGTTTTGATGTTCCTACTTCTGTGTCTTCTTCACATGCAATTTTGTGAACCTCTTTCTTTCGGAATAACACACATTGTTTCAATAGGCTCTGCATAATTGCTTGAAAATAGGCTTTTGCAAAGAAAGCATTTTTCTTGTGTGAAGCTGTGCCTTCAGCTGCAGCTGCCACTAGCTTTGTTGTAGCTTCTGGCCTGTGCAGTGGATAATTTGCAGCACCTAACTTCCCCTGCCGAGAGGGAAACCTGGGTCAGCTGCTTTTGTTGCAGTCATGTAATGGAGCAGACTTCATCCTTGGTGAATCAAATAGCACAATTTCTGAGGAGCACACTCATAGTGTAGCAGGACAGCCATGTACTCATACTCTGACCCCTGTACTTGTGCTAGGTGAGAGTTCTGCAGCTACAAGAATCAATAAAAACGTATTGATTTCTCCACACTGTCAGAAAGCTTGTCTGCTCTTATCTCCAGTTTGCCAGCTGAAAAAGGAGACTGTAAAACTACAACTGTTCTAGACTTTCTCTCCCTTTTCCTCCCCCATTCCATGCTTCTCTCACAGGATACCAAAACCTGTTTCTGACAGGGCCACCTGGCCAGGGAGCCATCATCTCACTCGCTGTATCACAGCTTCCTACTCTTTTAACACTCGTGTTGTGAAAATAGCTGCATTGAAGCTTTCTAAGTAAGAAGTGCTGGGAGGATTGCCCCAAAGGCTGAAACTGAGGAACTTCTCTGGGAGTTAACTTCTTCGTCTACATGCAAGCAATGATGGGCAAGGAAACGTAACGCGAAATCTGCATCTATGGAAACTCCAGATTCATATAAATTTGCTTTTTATGGGTCATCTCAGCTCCCTTTGCAATGGTCTGATATTTTTTATTCCAGGAAGAAGGGAGGCAGACATCACTCATCTGAAGAATATGGGATTGTCCTCCCCTGTTAAACACTGTCTCAGTGGTAAAAAAGAAGCGAGGTGAAGGGTAAAGCAGTATTTTCAATAATATCTAATTTCACAGAAACTGTCATCTAAAGCTATGCCTGTCAGAAGGTGAGTGGGCAGATGTCTGCTTCTGGTACTCACATGGAATACTTGGGAAGTTTGGTTTCAAACTTCTGGGGATGGATGCAGCTGTTTGTCAGCTGTGTAGTTAGTCTTGGTTAAATCCTAAAGCCCTGATGAAACACATGGAATGCAGTCATAGAACAATCAGATTGGAAAAGATTTACCCAGGAGACAAAAAGCACAAGGCCCCTGCAAGCTGCAGAAAACACTTTGACGATTTCACCACCTAGGTCAGCAGCATCACTAAACAACCATATTAGAGCGTTACAGAACAACAAAAAGTGTGACCAGAGATATCTTACAGTGCTTGTAAGCATCAGTCTTAGATGCATTTCTTTCTGTGGAGAACAAGGACTTTGACACTCAGCTGTTCCCTTTGAGAAGATCCCCAGCTGCACCAATTTTAAGAAAAATACGTGCAGTGTGGCAGGTAAAACTGTTATAGGTGATAGACATATGTGAGCGCGGGTCAAATGACCAACTATGCATCTGTAATTATATTTAAATTTTGCGTTACTTCAGGCAAGGTATTTGTGGCATAAAATACAAGTAGCCATGGGTTTGTGCCAGCTGAAGGATGAGGCAGACTCACTGACAAACAGCAAAATGCTCCGTGGTTTAATCTGAGGTACCACCAGTTGTGATGTTCCCTACCTTCGTGGTCTCAAGCACATAATTCTCAGATTCACACTACTGGGGCTGTTGCATGCAGGATGTCGAGACTGGCTGTCATGCACAGGGTGTTATTAGTGGAGTCTGCAGCTGAGAACACATAGGAGGAAAAGGGAAAACTCCTCCGCAGGAAGCTGGGAAGAGCAGTGGTGGGGTCTCCAGGTAAATGTCCTCTGGGGGCTCTCTCCTGTGCAGTAGCAGTGAGGACAAAGATGATGATGCATTTTGGCATGCTTTTCCACTATCTATTATACGCTTTCTTCAGTGGGATCAACTCAGACTCCCTCTCGCATGGTCCTCTTTGTGGCATGATTATAGCTGAGTACAACAATTAGAGAGAGGTGTTTCACAGTGGTTGTTAACCTTCTGTGCACATGCATTACTGGATAATATTTTAGTATTTAAAGTACTAATAGTGTTTAGTATACAAATACTGCTTTGTTGTGTACTATTGTGTTTTAAGTGTCTCTAATGTAAACCATCTACAAAATCAGGTGTGAAAAGGTTGGGGGAAACGGCTGATTTTCACACCAGTGGTAATGGCTTCCCATGAGAACCTGTCGTAAAACATTACTGGGGTTTGCAGGTGCAAGGCTATGGGAACAATAAACAAAGAGGTGAGGACAACAACAGGAAAACACTGCCTCAGCAGCTGATGTGAAAGATTACAGAGCTGCAAACAGCAGCCCCCGAGCACTGCTGAGGCTGAGGCACTAAGACATGGTACGGTACGACAGGCCAAATTCAGTTTTAGCATAAGCAAATGTGATGTTGTAGTGCTCAGTATCTCATCTTGGCCTCGGACCTGAGCCACAGTCTTTCAATAAGGAACTTAGCCTTTACATCAAGGTATATACATGAGCCAATACATACTTTGGGCTTTGTTCTAGACTTTTTAAATATGGTCTTTACTCAAATGAAAAAGAATATAACTCTTTCTAAATAAACAAACATAAACTCACATCTCTTCCCTCCCTGCCATGTGGAAATCAGGATGCTGTAGCCCACAGATCACAAAGTGTGTCATGCTGAAATACAGAAAATATAGCCCAATCAAGCTGGTAAAGCAACCCAGGTTTTAGAGATGAAGGTCTCTAAATTAAGAGTGTTCTGCTGCTGACCCCCAGGCTGTTAAAGCTCATGACTCTGTTCCAGCACCACAGTTGCTATGGCAATTCATATAGACAAAAGCAGTAACCTTTCAGCATCCAACCAGGTAAAAAACTAGGACTTAAATTATACTCAGAAACAAACAGGAAGCTGATATAGATGCCAAAGAATCGATGCACTGTATTCTCTGTTTCTAATATCATTTCACAGGCAGGCAGCTGCATTCTGTGCAAGCTGCACATTCCTGATGCCTTTGAACACTTGCACCACGCAGAACATTGCAGCAACTCTGACTTGGGAAAAAACCCAAGAAACTCTTGTAAAGAAAGTGGGAAAAGACAAGAAATGTCTAAGCAGAACTAGGCAATGCTTACCTGGAGGCTACTCCAGAAAAAAAAAAAAGTCAGATGGTGATTTATTAGGACATAGATGAGATGTTTTTCAGATTCGTTGATGTGATGCTAAGATAGAACCCAAACACCTTCAAATGACAAATCCCTTGAACAGCAGGGAGACAAGCATGTGGATATGATGGGATCTGTTGTATTTTAGCAATAGCAGGCTGCAGGCTGTTTCCATTTAATTAGTGAGCCCATCCTGTTCATATTCCTAAGGACTATAGCACCTTAAATTGCATTAAATATGCCTCTCAGTAAAAAGGGAATTGTCAGCAGCTACTTTTGTACAATTACTTAGTTTTGTCACCTCATGTAATAAAATATATTTATCAGATGGAGACTATAGATTTAGCACAGTGAAACATCCTTATGCCCCTAACAAACATCCCATAAAGTGCAAAATATCATCCAAAAACACCAGGTAAAACTGAATCTGCACTTCTAAGAAGGATTTTCAGTCTCTGACCTCTTTTTCCTCACCTGGAGGCACAGATGACCCAAACTGGGTGACAGACAGGTACTCCCATCCTTCCCCCCAAAGCAGTCAGCAGAGCTTCTCGATGGGCCAAACCTCTGGCAAGACTGTGGCAGGAGAGATGATCTTTATGGGGCGCTGTCAAGTTAGAAACAGCTGTTCACAGCAAAGTTGCAAGCATGGATGTCTGTGAGCTCTCACTGACTGTCAAGACTCACCTTGATAGTACCAAGAATTTGACCAAGCTGATATTACTGTTAATGTTGATGGGCATCATTGCAGCAAAGAAGTGACGGTATCTCCCGTCGGGTACAGCTCCTCCTTGCAAAGCAACGCGCTGGCGCCACTCGGTACTGTAACATTTCATTACTTGCCCTGCCTGCACATCTTTCTTTTCAGGGAGCTGCAGATACACCAAATAAATCAAAAGTATCAGAATTTATGAAACCCAAAGCAGCACTGGATTTTTGGAATGGCATCATGATTGTATATGGGTACTAATAAAAGGCAAAGGTTCCCTGAAGCCGCAGGCTATAAAGTGTAGTGGAGCAATATGATTCAGAGTTAAGCCATATCAAACTTTGAAGAAAAAGGCATTCCATAGTGACATGTTAATAGATCCCAGAAAAGAGTTGTTAATGGACTAAAAATTGAGAAGCTCTTTGTAGGCAGCATTAAAGAAAAAGAAAATCACTATTTGTGTATGGGTGAGATTCCCTTAAAAAGAAGCACGACGAGGCAAGAGCACCAGGAACACCCAGACCCGCCTGGCTGGGGCTCAGAGGCAAGGATGCTGGGATGGTTCCAGAGCGCTGCCAGCCCAGTGCCGCACCACGGGTCTGCACAGCCACACCTGGATTAGGTCTTTCTTCCCATCATGGTGAGCACACAAGAGAATAAAACTTTATGACTTGGGTCTACGGAGGTGGTTTGGGATGCGGTGATTTTGTGAAGACCTCCTCCAGAGTGTGAACCACAGATATATCTAAATAATGATTATTTTTCAGTTGAAAGACACTGCTGCTAGGGAATAGCTGAAAATGAGATATGGTGTTGTCAAATTTTGAACCTTGTAAGGACACTGAGCCCAGTAAAAAGCTTCATCTGGCTGGTATGAGATACTAAAATTTACACCAGAAAGCAATTGTAATGGGGGTGGGCGGGAGGCAGTAAAATGCTTATCTTGGCCTGATCGTACTTCTATGATCTCCTTTCCAGGCTGACATATTGGAAGCAACAAAAGTGACAATATTTTGGAACTCATTTGCCCTTGAAAGGCAGAAAGCACCAGAACAAGTAATACTGCCTCCTCTTGATTGTGAAAGGCTGATTTATTCTTGTTGCATTATTATAAAAGGTATAATGTATTTTGCAACATGCTGAAAGCAGTGGGGGACCTTTACTTGAACCATCTTATATCTTTTGCTCAACTTTATTTTTTCTAATTGGATACCTTTAGGTTTCCAAAATATTATGCAAAAACAGCAAAGGCAAATTAATCAAGCACCTTTCTTCAAATTGGTTCATAATCTCCACTGCCAGTGGTCAGCTTTGCATTAGCTATCAAGCTTTTTTAAACCCAACTTTTATCCCATGGCACTGAATTCCATGAATAAAATTTCTGTGATGATACTCGCATCTAAGAAATTAAAACCTCCTGGCTGATTTTTAGCTTCCATGTCCACAATCTTAACTCTAGGCAATTTCTGTTCTCTGCTCTCTTGTCAAGAAGCACCTAAACTTCTCAGATTTCCTAATTTAAACTCCAACTTGCATTTCACAGAGAATGAAAAAGTGTCATCAGGAACTTTGGATGTGCCTTGAGAGAGGACTGGATGTTACCAGAGCTAATTGCAGAGCTGCTGCTCTACCATGAAACACAGAGCTCTTTTCTGCAAGAGAGGCTATCCTACACGTTTGATGAAGGTGGGCAGTGTACAGCAGCAGTGACAGGAATTAATAAAACAGCTGCCTAAACCCCGGCACTGGTGCTCCCATGGTCCAGCCTTGCTGGACCGTTTCTGCAAATGGTTGCTCAGGATTTTTCTTCAGACCTGAGGCTGCGAGGCACCACAGCCTGGCAAGAGGCTACGGAGCACGGCACCGGGCTGATGCCTCAGTCACCCCTCAAGGCCCAGGTCAGTCCTGGTGATGAGGTTCCTCTTCTGCCCTCATGGCCAAGTGTTTTCCATTCAGGAGCCCAAAACGAGAGTGAGCCTAGATGATACAGGCTCCTGTCAGGTCATTGCAGCCAAGTGTTTGCATTTAGGACCTCAATAGGGGCTCAGGAACTCCACAGAGGTGCTAAAGGGGGAACAGTTTGGTTTAGTCCCATAAGCATCAGTGGTTGCAGCTTGGCAAGCTGGGACATGCCAGCCCTGCCTCCCTCCTCCCCTGTGAGGGTTTGCTGGAAAGAAACTTCCAGAAAGAGGTGTAAAACAGGAGGTGTGGGGTGAGACAAAATGGGCAGATGGCAGAGGAGGCGCTGCAGCTCTGGGGCCCTAATCACCTCCAGCTGCAAAGCAGGGCTGGAAGAAAAGCTTGAAAGAGTGAGACATGCAGACTGTCTTCAGGCAGGGAAGCAGGTCCTTCCCCAGAGTGGGTAAGAAGCGTTTATATGGTTATTTTACAGACACTCCTGAATGGATGTGTCCTGAGGTGGGGGTAAACCAGGGGAGTTAGTTAAGAGAAGTGCAGCTAAGGAGCTGTACCCTCTCACCTTGCTTTTCATGCAGCAAAGCATTATAATGACTCCAAAGAAGGAACTGAGTTTTTTGGGGGAAAGGGTCTTTTTTTCTGAAAGAAGTCATATGTCTTTCTAAGTCACGTACAGCAGAAAAATGGCTAAGTTTTGACTTCATTAGGATACTTATGATCTGATTTGTTGATTGAAAGCTTACACTATATATATTTTTTTGTTTATTTTTTTTTCACTTCACAATTTTACTACAGTTCGCACTAAACTTTAAGGTACATGATATAGAACTGTACTAGGGCTTTTTGTTTGTTATACATCACAGTTGGGGTTTTTTTAAGATTATTTCTGTATTAATAACTACTTAGCTTTTTCTTGTGGCTTTTGTTTTCCCTGAGGAAATAATACCCCTTCTCTCCTTGTGGAAGAGAGGTTGTGACATGTGGGTTTTTTTAAATTTTATTTTTATATCAGTATATATTTTTAAGTGAGAACAGTCCTCCTTCCTAAAATATCTACCTTCTGGTAAGCACAGTAAATCATGAAGTTATGCATTTATCTTTTTTTTTTTGGTTTTTTGAAGGCATGATAGAGAGGAAAGCCATTTAGCAAACCATGTACAAAACTAAGATCTATGTTTTAAGAGCTGCAGGGGGCGTTGGAAGAAAATTGGCTCTTGTGATGAAGTGTTATTCAGTCCATCACACACGTGAAGTCCAATTTTACCCGAGGTGAAGAAACTGGTATTTTTTTCCCCTTCTGCATAACCTTGGAATTTGGGGGATTTTCCTTGCATGCATTACTGTACCAATTGGCAGTGCTTCGGAGAAGCATAATGATTTGGGATGTCCTAAGGATGGTGGGGGAGAGTATGTGCCTATTTGCAGACTTAGGCAGGCAAGGGTAGTAGGAATGGGGCAGGACTGTTACCCAGTGCTGCTCTCCCTGCCCCCCGTAGGTGCTCTTTACAGTGGGAGAATGGGGATTTGATTGATTGTTTTTGTTCTGGATCTCTTTTGCATTGCTCTTGATAAAGAAGTAATAAAAAAAAAAAAATCAGTGGTGTTTGAATTGAGATGTCTGTGTGCCTAGGACCAGCCCAGAGGCTCTGAGCATTGTGCATGACCTGTTCAAAGCATTAGGGAATGGCCAACATTTCTGTATCACCCCGGCATCGCCTGCACTTCAGGGCTCTGTCCATGGTTAGGGCGGCCTCACGCTCCTCAGCAGTGAATCAAAGATATGGCAAATCAGCCACTAATTTAAAAACTGAGACACTAATCTCTATTTATTTGAAGGAGAGTATTACTGTAAATCATTAATAATTATATCCCAATAGCAAGAAGGGGTGCATGGTGGGTGAGCTCTCAGGCAGAGTTTCAGCAAGCAGTGTTTTGAGCATTCTGGAAGCAATGTGCAATTTGGAGGGCATGGAGAGCAAGAGGAAAGGGGGATGTGCTGCAGCAACACCTTTCCAGTATTTCCCTTCTTTCGCTTTCAGCTTATTACCTTTGGTGTCACTGTGATGCATGAGAGTGACTGTGAGTGATGTTGATTGTGTGCTGTGGGGGAGGATGGAGCTTGAATTCTCCTTTTTGACTTTCCAGCACTTCTTCCTGGTACAAAGTAAGATTATTTTCTTGCCTTTTCCTGTTCCTCTTCAGAGCACTCTAAGAATACTAACAGCATTCTTGTTCCACTGTGCTTTGCTGAGCACCAGGCTGCAAAATCCAGCTGGCACTTGCACAGAGATTCATATGGAAAACTTTCTTGGCTTCCTCCTCTTAACCCTCTGTTAGGCCAGCCATTCTATGTTTCAGGATTTACATTTTAAAAAAAGGTAAGAATATAATGTAGAAACTGCTGTTGTGTACAGCTCTATAGTTGAGATGGTTATGTAAAGACAGCTTGAAGACAGAGGGCAGGTCTTGTGAAAATGTTAGTGCTTTGCCCTGTAAAAGAGGCGGGGGGGCAATAAATGTTTGGATAGAAGGACAAATTTGAACGATAATCTGAGCAAAAGTGCCAGAAGGAGGTCGTACATATTTCAGAGAGACAGATTGGGCAAAGAAGCCTGGCAAAGAAAATCCTTGTAGCAAAGCTGTGAAAATGGCATTGTCTTAGAGCAGTGAAACAACTCTGCTTTCTCTCATTTCTCTGCATGAGTTAACTTGACCCCAAGCCATTGTTTCCTATGGGAGTGGAATAACTTGATAGGCAGTGTAAAACAAAATTATTTCAAGTCTTTCAGCATCGCTTCCTGTAACCAAAAAAGTAAACACGGACATCAGCATGTAAACAGGATGCTCAGCTGTAAATTAGAGCAAGATGCAGCTTGTTCTACATTCAGCTTTTCCAAAAATAATTCCGCTTTAGTAAATAAGACATTCTGTATGTGTATCCTACTTTAACACATTTCAGATTGCTGTCAACAAACTGTAGGATTTTAGTAGAAGGTGTTTGCTAAATAACAAGTAAGGCAAACTGGATTTACTAAATCAGACTTTCTCGGTTTCTGTTGCTAAACTTTTGTATGGAATATGTCTCTTCCATATTTGGATAAATGCTACTAGGGATTTACTGTTCTATTTGTGAATGTGGCTGTTCTTATAGAACAGTCTTATGGCTGAGATACTGGGATAAACAGGAGGTGGGTGTTCTAGTTCTAGCACTGCATTACTGTGGGTTTTTCACTGTGTGGGGTTTTTTTTTAAAATATATTTTGGCAAGTAGGGCTGCTTTTTTTTGGGCGGGGGGAACCTAATTCTCGCTCTTTTTTTTTTTTTTTTTCTTTTTCCTCCTGCTGGCACATATGTGAGCTCTTTGGTTTCTAGATGAAACTGCTGCAGTTTTTCTCTTGGAAATCATATTTTGAACATAGAGCTGCAACTCGTAAAATAAACCATAGCTCCCATGGGATGCTGCATTAGCTGAGGACAGAGAAGCTGGGACACATTTGGCTCCATAGAGGGCCTGACAGCAGCCTCGTGCCTTTTGAGGAGGTTGCTGAGAAGACAGAGTCAGGTTCTTTACAGCAGGGCATGGCAGGATGCTGAGAGGCAACAGACATAAAATGAAATTAGAGGTTTAGGCTGGATTTAAGGTAAAAACCTTCTCATCGTTAGGCTAGTTGAGGAGATTTTGGCCAAAGAGTTTGTGTAGTCTCTAAATGAGAAGACTTTTTTCAAAACCCCAACAGATAAAGCTCTGAGGAACTACAGCAGACAGCAGTTTGGATCAAAATCTAACAGGTTTTTTTGTCAAAACCTGGAGCACATGTATAAACTTATTTTCTGATGTACGTGGGTATAGTAGCAAGCAAAGAAAATCATAGCCCAGGAGCCTGGAGAAATTTTTCTCTTGACTTCCCAGTGAAGATGATACTCTTAACATTAGATGTATAGCAGAAATGTAGTAGGTTCAGTGCAACATTGGGACTTCCTCACTCTCTATATCACACCCAGCTTACCTAAACTACACTTGAGAGAATTTCTAAAATACTGTTCTTGTTGGACTGTTGGAAGGTAAACCAGGTAAGTTGTTCTTGGCAGTAAAGGCTAGAAACAGGGCAAGCAAACCACCTTTTTTTCCCTTGTCCAGATGTAGCATATTTTGTAACACACATCACAACTGCTGTAGAGCTACCGTGTCTGGCATCAGCAGTGAGTGATGCTGTTCAAAGTGTGTAAGCTAAGTTGCAAATATAACAGAAAGTGTTAATGGAAAAAGGGCAGTTGCTTGCAGCTTGAACTTTCTGCCTCCACACATACGCGTTGTGTTAGGCTACATTATAAACCAGTCAACTTTCCTGTACCTGTTTGCCTTTCAACTACTCTCTTGCTTCAGGTAGAGAAGTGCGAGGAGGCAAAAATCAATGGGCTACAAAGACTTCTTTCATCGCTGTTCACATGAGTGTGCATAATATCTGCTAATACGATGTATTTAAGAGCTTGTAAGTGGTCAGTCTGAGCACAGACCAGATGAACAAGCTCTTTGATATTGACTTACCTTGGTTGGTATCTTGGTGTAATTTGCACCTTGTCTGCACCAATAAGTACAGATACATCTGAGGAATGGGCGATTTCCTACTTGTAGAAATATAAGTGCTGCCCTGGCCCCTGTAGCAGAGCTTTTGCAGATTGAAATATCCAGACGACGATATTTGGCAAGAGTCATACCTTAAAAGGTTTAATTCATGCTGCAGTTCATTGTGATGCTGGAGATGACTTTAGAGCAGGAAGTGTTTAAAAATGTTTGTCCAAGGCTATTTATCTTTCAAGTCTATGAATAAAAAGAGGAGGGGGACCCAGAGGAGCAGCTAGTAGCTGTTGATTGTGGTTTACTGATGTGAGTCTATTTTAAGTGACAGACCATTGAGAACAATGATGATGCTTTCAGCCCAGAACATACCTTTCTGAGCAGCCAGGCAGTCTGTAGAATGGCTTTGGCCACATGCCATCTTCATCTTAAGAATCGCACTCCAGGCTGCTAAAAAAACTAAAAAGTGGGCATGGTGCAGGTCAAATTTCTCACTCTTTGATGCTGAATTCTGTTCCCTGTGTGCTACAGAAAACAGTTAGTTTTCTGGTTATATTTTTAATGCGGTCCTGATTTTAGCTTTCTTTGATTTTTTATTTTTTTTTTTTTTTGGCAAAAACCAAGCAGTATGTGACCGTCCATTAACAAGCAAGGACCAGAAAAATTCTGTTATCCTTACCCAGTATGCAAATGTATGCATTTCTTGCTTTAAGCTTTATAGTCTAAGAACATTAGCTCAGTCAGTTGAGCGTGGCGCTAACAACGCACCAAGGTTGTGGGTTCGATTCCCGTTTGGTCCCCATGTGTTGCCTGATCTAGTCCCTGGCGACAGGGAGGCTGGATTAAAATGATCTCTAAGGTCCCTTCCAGCCTAGGCCATTCTATGATAACATTGTTCCTCAGCTGGCTGGGGCTCTGAGCATCCATTTACTGTGCCCTCCAAGATGCTATTATGGACCCTTCAGTATGAAAACAGGCACAGAGTTTAGAATAAAGACCTTTTTTTTTTATGTTCCAATTCCTGGTTCAGGTGTGCTCTAATCACTCAGTAGCTCTTAATTAGAGAGAATCTCCAGTTAGCAGTGCAATGTCCAAAAATAATGCTGCATTCATTTTATAAGTAGTTTTTCCTCACAGTACAGAAAAAATGAAAATGTAGCACTACAGAGGAAGCCAGTGACACTGCCTGGCCTGTCACAGATGCAGATGGTTAGATGGGGGAAGGGGCTAAAAGACAGTATAAAAACTCAGTTTGGGTTAATTAGTCTAACTATCTGTTTGCAACCCTTGGCACTAATGCTCTGTTAGAGGATACCCCCAGAAACAACTAAGCTGCAATGAAGACTCTGTTATTTGTGTCCCAAACTCTGCTGGTTACAGAGCCACAGGAGCCCCGCATGAACGGCAAGGAAGGTCAAACTGCATGAATCTTAATGTGTCATCTGAAACCTAGGCACTATCTGAACAGGAATGAAGATCTCTGGATATAGGGAGTGCATTGCTCTAAAAAATGTAAAATGCAAGAGGAAATGGGCTATATTCTGCTGTTCTTAAAACATAAGAGGTTAATAAATAGAATTATTGCATGTACTTTTTGTATTTTTATGTGCAACAACAGTGCAATTCTTAAGTTTGTTGCACAGTCAGCCTTTTGGCACACCACAAAGTTAGACTAATTGCTAAAATCATAAACATCCACAGTTTCAAGCTGTTTGCTAAACTTATCCTGCTAAATCTCTATAAAAATTAAAAATTATTAAAAAAATACAAATATAGACTTCCTCTTCCCAAATTCTCCTCTAATGAAGTTGTTGTTCTAATAAAGTGATTAGACCTTCTTATCCCAGCTAGGGACACTGCTAAATGAAGTTGAAATACCCATCTTGCTGGGATCAACCTTCAGGCACAATTTAAATGACCCACCAGCATATAGATCTGCTTTAACTTGACATTTGCTGTCCTTGCTGCTTTCTCCTACTACTTCTGCAAGAGACTCTTATTTTCCCTTTGGAGTCATGAACAGCATTTAAAAAAAAAATTCTGGTTTTATTCTATGAAATTACCATCTTGTTGTTAAGCCTTCCACTCATAAACCTTAATTTGTATCCTGCTTTGACAGCATTTTTATCCTTAAAAGTATCCAGCTACACCACCACACTTCAAAAAATTGATCATTCAGAGCCAAATTGTCTTGCTCCATGCACTAGTGCCTAGTATGAAAGTGAACTAGCCCAGTGAAAAGCTATTTATTATACAATGACATCTTCAGGCCTGTGTTAATTTGAAAAGGTCTTTTACTCTACTCAGCTTCCTACCTTTGCAGTCTGCATGTTGTGTTTTGCTTAAAAGCTAATTTAATCACCCTTAGTTTTAAAAGCTTTAGCCACAGGGAGTAAAACTGTTAATATCCCAAGACAGTAGCAACTGAAATGAGAATCAATGAAATGAGAATCAATGAAAACATTAAGCCACCCCTTCTGATAAGAAGTATGGAAACAGCGCTACCTCTCCCATGGTCTTTTCTGGATCCCTTCAGCTTCCCTATTCTTCACCTCTTTTTTTTTGTTTGTTTGGTTTTTTTGTTTCTTTGTTTTGTTTTGTTTTGTTTTCTTCTTTATCCAGACCAGCGTCTCCAGTTACTGCTCACTTTGCCCAACATTTAACAAAACAGTGCAAGATTTTGCTATAGAATTGGCCTGTATTTCCCTTTACCAGTCTCAGCTATGGATTTGTTTATCCTGATTAGAATTAAAGCCCATGCTTTGCCAGAACTAGTGCGAAGAGATCAAGTGGGATTCAGAGTCATGTGTTCTCATTTAAATTGCAATCACAGAAGTGTGTTTGAAATTAAAAGGTTTAATAACATATCCTTTGCGCTGGCCTGCATTAGGGCAAGTAAATTGGGTTCAAGCTGTGCTTTAAAGGAAACCTAAGTCCCAGGCAAACAACCCCCCCAATTTATCCACTTTAACCTGGGTTGAGGATATTTTATTGGCATGACTTTACTTTCGCTCTATGCAACAAATGGGTAGCACTGACAGAAGCGGATATGATTTTGATGAAATTCTGGTGTGATACTAGGTTCACAATTGTCTTTTAGCATTGGTACCATTTCACTCCCTTTATTATAGTTTGCTTGGGCATGTGTCTGGAAAAAAATGAAGAATTACAGCCACTGAATTACACAACAAACTTGATTGCGTGGATTTCATACCAGCTCATGTTTTTTAATGTAAAACTATATCGTGACAGGTATTAACAGACATCCTCTGGTCCATGCCAGTCACCTGAAGCTGCCTTGGAAATCAGCTGGGCAGTTCACATCTGTCTTCCATTCTTGTACCTCATTTTATGCCAATGCAGAGGAAATAAAATACATTGAAACCCTGGGTTTCTATTTTTTTTTTTAAGCTAATAGAAGGTTCGGTTTAATCACAAGACTAGGTACAGATTTAAATGGAGGCTTTCTGAATGCTCTTACATAGAGGACTTCTGTGTAACAGAACCTGCTCCCCCGTGGGTATTGCACGTATGACAGGGCAGAAAATACCATGGAAACAATGAAGAGAGTACAGCACTCAGGTGTTCTCCAGGCTTTCTAGATACTTAGGTCTGAATTATGGCAGGGACAGGCCTCCGGACAGCAGCAGAACGAGGAATGTGTGAACTCTTGCAGCACAACTTGGGGCAGGTGCAAGGAAACAATCTTACTGCGGTGTGATGGGCCACCCCTGCCGCAGATAAGGCTTCGCAGGGAATCTGTAAAAGCTAAGAAGTCCCGGAATGGAAATACATGTTGACCCATTAATCTTCACCTGACTTTATAGTGAAAGCAAACTATGCCAAGGAATTGCAACGTAAGCCATAAGCTAGATTCCTCTGCTTGTACTCAGCACCCTATTGACAGGTCCTGTTGTGTCAATAGGATGCAACTAATGACTTGATTTGCAGCTTCCCAACGGATACACAGAGGCTGGAGTCTGTCACTACCCCTAGATCACAGTTTTGCTACAATTATGGTTTTTTAAATACTCTTTCATTTTGTTTCCGCACAAGTTCCCTGGCGAGTTAAAATAGAAATGTCCTTGATTCTGTTGATTTATGTGAAAACATTTTATCAGGTTTGGATTTAATTAGCCTGCTTCAGGGAGAGGATTAACATAGCATGTACAGCTCCTATTTAAGTGTACCCAGTATTGTATAATAGGGGAGTTTGTGACAAACAAAGAGCCAGCCCCTGCCTAGTGGCACAAACGAAAATACAAAATAAATACAAACACAGAACAGCATGTGGCCATTCCAGTTGCTATTAAATAGAAATTAAATTCTTCTGTTCCTGTGACTTTTTTTTGAAACTGGAATGCCTCATAATTATGAGAATTCATTTTTTCTTTTGTATAGATTATCTCTTGATACCCTCCACTTCTAAACATAGCTCCTCTTCCAATTTTCTGAATATTCATCAGGTATCTTCTAACTTGCACCTTGTTTCAAGGTAAAGAATGTTTCTGAACCTCTTGTGATAGTTTTGCCTGCAAGTTACAGTATCTGTCCACTACAGATGTTTCATATGGTCACTTCATTCATACAGTTTTTTTAATTAGATTCCTCTATAGGTAAGCACTGCACTGGATATAGGCTCTAGTCACTCTCCTGATGGATCACTGGGCATTCATTAGGACTTTGATTGGAATGTGGTTTTAATTATATAAATTGTTATGAAAAATAACCACAAACTACATTAGGAAAACAGTGTTGGGTACCTTCTTGAAAACCTTAAAGGCAAGTGTAGTGAGGTGTCTAGAAATTATTCAGGCTTACATTTGATTTAAAAATAAATAAACAAAATTATTCCTGTTTATAATCAACAATAAAAACTTTTGGACAATGATGTTATTATTTTCTTACTCTTCTGACAGCAAACTTCTTGGAATGAATCCTTCCCACAACGTTTAGGCTTTTTTGTGTGTGTGTGTGTCTTGTCAGAGATAAGGTGATTGTGTGGAAAAACAATGATGATAGGGATCTGTAATTACTTGTGACTGATGAGCATATCTGACATTGTTTCCTGGTATCCACTGATACTTCTGGGAGGTAAGAGCAAACCAGACAATTTCCTCTTCTGGTGCCGTATATATTTTATGTTCAAGATACTGCTTGCCATGAGGATTTGAGCAGGATTACTATACCACAGCGTGAAAATATTAGTAAAAACAATGCACGTCTGGGGACCAGTCTCTTAAATGTTTCTGTCTTTCAAGATGGTGCAGTATGAGTAAAGAGGAAATGAGTCCTGTGAGACAGAGAGCTCTTTCAGATGTCAGTCCTCCAATTAACTCTGTATGGGCAAATCAGAGCATCTTTGAGAAAGGCCGTCTATCTTTTCTTCCTAATTTGAGTGCTGGCAGTATAATAATTGTGAGCGGTAAAAGAACAAGATTCACTCTTTATGGAAGAAGTTTGTTTTCTCGATTTAAAAGTACTTGTATATGCAAAATCAGAATTGGGCCCTGTAGCAGGTTTACTTATTTAAAGCTGAGCATTTTGAAAACAGGTGATATTTTAAAGTTTCTGAAAAGTTCTAAACATGTGAACTAGTCTTGGAGGTCTTGGAGCTCAGATAAGCAAAAACAAGTTTTCAAATCTACCACTAACCCTCAAAACTGCCTCTATCTGAATGGCTTAAATAAAATACTGTTCTCTGGAAGGGTAAGAGAATAATATTTAGTTTAACTGCACTTTATTTGGTACTTCACAAAATGATCAGTTCCAGGACAATCATTAAAATCATAGGCTATAAGTTACTGTCCTTTGAAGTAAATTATATGTTGCAAGAAAATCACACCAAATGGATTGTCTAAGCCACTCTTTGGTTTGTTTGTGTGGGGTTTTCTGTGTTTTCTTTTTTTTTAGGTTGTCTCTTATTTTCCTTGGCCTGCTGCTATAAATCAAATATTTTGACTTAATAAAGACTAAAAACTCTTGTGTTTGTATTAGTTTAAAAATTGCTGTTTTGTTCAAGTATCTTTTTCTTGCTAAATACTGACTATAATGAAGCTCCTGATGAAATCAACCAATTAAGTACTTAGGGGTTGTCTTCCTCTTCTCTCCACAATCCCCTTCAGCAGTTAACTTGACCTCCAGTTGTTTTTTTTTGTTCAAAAGAGGTATGTGAAGAAACCCCATGATGAGTTAAATGATCAAGACCCAGAAAAGCCTGGAGCACTAAAGTCTGCAGTGTTCCTCCTTCATTTGGAACAAATGACCTATCCCAGCTTCAAACCTCAATTGGGGTGAATATAAATTGTTTTTTATTTACTCTTAATGTCGTGTTAGCCACCCTACCTGTGCTTTGAGCATTTGTGCTAAGTGTGAGCCCTGCAGGCTGCCAAATGACCACTTGTAAAGCGCTCACTTCTGTTCCTGTTTTAGTTTTAGTGGGTTAGCCCCATCCTAGATTAGCAGCCGAATGTTGTGTTGAACACAAGGTGGGGAAACCTGGAGAGGAGGGCAGGGAAGTCTGTCTGGAGAACAGCAATGCATGTATCTCGTGGTAAAAATAGGCATAAGAAGATCTGAAACTGCCAGGCTTTGGTGAAAAATTGGATAGCTAAAAGAGAGGTTATATTCTACAAGTAAGATTAAGGGAAATTAAATTGGAGGATTAAGGCTCAGGTTCTGCACTCTCATTTTCTGTTTCAATTCACAAACACCTTCTAAAACCCACCACTGAAGTGATTATTCTTTAAATAATTAAAAAGGCAGGTGGCACATTTTATTCTCCATAGTCTGTGGTTATAAGCTTTATGATAGGAATTGTTTCGATTGTAAAACAACTTTGTTGTGGAGATCTGCTTATCAGAGATGTTGATAATATTTACTTATTTGCATCTCTAATGAGCTGGTCTATGAACATCTTAAAATACACACCCTGTACTGTTTTTATAAATTAAAATTACCTGTTAGGAACCCCAAATTCCGATGGTATGAAGTCAGTGAGAAAACAACTTGCTTCTGGTAATGCATGAAATTGTCTATAATGGCCTCAAGAACATTAGGAGAATCTATGGTACTTCCCATGTTTCTCATTAGTTTAAAAATTGCAACATTTTAAACTAATGGTAGCATTATGGAGATTTTTTATTAGAAAATAATTTTTGGAAGACAATGTCCTGCAGCCAGACTGAGCATAGGAGTGATTCTTCTTGTTCTCTTTCGTATTGTCATAATCTGAAAGGAGAGTGGAGGAGCACGCAGTTGAGGAGGGAGTGGGAGGAGAAGACAATTTTTGCTTTCACTGACTGATTTACAGTTTTTTTTAATGGAATATTTTTTCTTTTATTTTCTTTTTTAAGTAGAGGTTGTACAGAGGTATTTCCTTGTACTTGTAACTGCTGTCTATCCTGGGCAGCTTGCAGAAGCCAAAAAGTTAGAGTGGATCCTGTGGTGCCTAAAACCAGCAAGCTTTGAATACTTAAATATTCTAAATATTCTATGCACAGATTCTGGGGAATTATGTTTTTCAGCTTAGGATATAATTTTCTTGAGTAGAAGGAAAAGGGCTGAGAAAGTCCACGGCAGGGATCTATTGCTAGAAGTGGTGGACTTTCATTTCATTGCGATAGTTATCAAAGTTAAAAGAAAGTGTGATATTTCATTAAGTAGGGAGTCCTCTCCCATTACAGAAAAATCTGCCTCCTGACTGAACTTGGACAAAACCCAGAACTATCTACTTTTGCTAGTTATTCTTCTAGGTAAGGCATGGACCAAGGAACAAAAAATATTGTCAGGCAAACTGCAGAAGCATCCCACTTGCTTTACATCACTATGCACTACTTAACATCTAATTCATGTTGAACTACTGTTTCTTTCAATTGTGTAAAGCATGTGTGCTTAAATGCCTTTTTTTTAGGAAGTATTTCACTGCTTTAGGGATAATGAATAATTCAGGGCACTGTCTGAATACGTGGCATTACTTCTTGTTTAGTTATCCTTTTCTGAGGTCTTAGGGAAGCCATGCTAGCCTTCCAGTCCTAATTTTGTAATCACAGAATCACAGAATGGCCTAGGCTGGAAGGGACCTTAGAGATCATCTAGTCCAACCTCCCTGTAATGGGCAGGGACGCCACCTCTCGACTAGACCAGGATCTTCTCACTTTCATAATGCTCTAGAGCTCTACATTCCTACTGGCCTCAGTGGATTGTAGTACTGGGTTTTATAGTGGGTGGAAATATACTGAGCAGAACTGGAGTCACAGGTCTGTTCAGTGCTTAGGATGTTTGATACATAAACAGCAGCTCCAGCAAATTTTATACGATCAATTTAATGTCTTCATTCTTCAGCAGCTATTGCTATTTGCAGACTTTATAGGTGGATAGCACTCATTTTTGTTAGTTTGTAGCATACTTTTCCAAATTCATTATTTAAAAGGTCATTTTCCAAGGTTGCTAGGTCTAAAATGACCGCTCTTGGCAGCAGTTCCAACTGTCTGTTCATTTCATTACTTTTCTTGCTGAATCATAGATTAGTTCTGTAAAATACATATATCCAATTAATTCTTCAGTATAAAAAGCAGAGACTGCTAATAAAAAAGAATTTTAGACCTTCAAACTACATTTGGCAGACGCTTTTAACAGTATTTAATTTCGTGTTTCCACAGGTGGGCTTTCTGTTATGTAGTCTATAGTGAGGAAGCAAGACTTGACATTCCAGCCATGCCTACAAAGTGCCTCGGTCTCAGTAGATTCCTTGATTGAATACTGCAGGAGTGGACAATAAGGGGAAGGAGCGTTAGGTCCCTTTCAGACCTTTAAAATGACAACATCAATGGAATAAATAGTCCTGCCAAGCACAGTGATCTATGTCCTCCAGCAAGGGCTGGAGAACATCACTTTTCATAGTATCAGTCCACAAACTTGTGAACTAGGTGGGATTTAAAAAAAAATAATTATTTAATCGTTTGTAGGCTGAACTCTTTTAAAAAAACAGATTTTGACGTTAGTACCTTTAAAATATGACCGGAAAAGGCAGCGTCTTACTCAGCAACTGCTAAGAGGCCACAAGATGGCACTTCTGCCTCATGTAAGGACTAAAGCTCAATCACTTGGCAGGCTGGTAAAAAAACGAAAAAGAAACAAACAAACCCAGCTTTAACCTATAGAAGAAAAGCAGGGCTATTGCAGTGAACAGCAATGTAGAGTCAGTAGTTAAAACCATCAAATGAATGTCTTTCAACCTATCCTTTTTGTGAATCATTAACTTTTTCTTCCTGCCTTATCCATCATCTTGAAACTGACTTAACGTAAATAAAGTCTCTTCAACATTCAACTTTTTCCATGTTTCCATGAACATTGCCAAATTATCTGAGATTCTTTTGATAAGGTAAGATGCATGTAAATACTCAAGTGTTCTATGGATGCACTATTTTTATGCACTATTTCCTTTTAGAAAAGTTTTATGGAAGGTTTAAGATTATATTTGATCGTCTCGCATGTTCTTTTCCAGTCCTGTCACATTACGTTTTTTGCAAAATGTAATTGCTTGGAAGTTTTTTCTTCACAGTGTAAATGCATTTTAGTTGTGTGGGTTTGGTTTTTTTTGTGTGATGTTTTTGTCTGTTTGTTTTCCTCAATGTTCAGAGAATCAAAATGGTTTGGGTTGGAATGGACCTAAAAGATCACCTAGTTGCAACTCTCCTGCCATGGGCAGGGACACCTCCCATTAGATCAGGTTGCTCAAAGTCCCATCTAACCTGGCTTTGAACACTTACAGGGAGGGAACATTCACAGGTTCTCTGGACAACCTGTGCCAGTGCTTCACCACATTTGTGAGGAAGAATTTCTTCCTAATAGCTAATCTAAATCTACCTCTTTTCAGTTTGAAACTGTTACCCCTTGTCCTGTCACTACACTCCCTGACAAAGAGTCCCTCCCCAGCTTTCCTGTAGGCCCCCTGAAGTACTGGAAGGCTGCTATGAGGTCTCCCTGGAGACTTCTCCATGTTCAACAGCCCCAATTCAGAGCAATTAAAAGGACTATCCAGCAATTTTTTACTAAGATGCAGCAAGGTACAAGACTCTGAACAATCAGCTTGGACCCTTGTGTGAAAGCACACCACGGTCATGGCTGGTGTACTGCTGCGCGCTGGTGGAGATGGTTTCTCTGTAGCAGTGCTGGCTCACACCTGTGTCAGACAGGACTATCTAGAACTGGTTCACAGCTGAAGCGAGGAAATGCATAACTGTGGTGGTGGTAAATCTGTTTTGAACTTCAGTCTCAGCCTTTCATATGGAAGGGGTATGATTAGTTAAGCTACATGGTGCAAAGAAAGCCTCAAGTCTGTACTTACAGTGTGGCTGACAAACCCAGTGTATGGCCATGGCTCTAACCTGTAGGTGGTCTAGGAAAGAGAAGAATGTAAGGAGGAGCAGAGTTGCAACATGTTCTTGCGGAAGAGAAAATTGTGAATAAAACCTGATGAGTCGTGCTTTGAGTAAATGTGTTTGTACACCCAAATGCCTGATAGATTTGTGTTCCTTTGGGCAAGAAAAATACGCCTCCAGTTGCAGTTGTTTTGCTTCTGCTTAATGTTGGAAAAACTACTTTTTTAATGAGGATTGTAGATTAGTTCACCTGCTCTTCAGTGATTGCGTTGCTCTGTGCTTTCTGAAATTGCTTTCAGAGCTATAGCAGTCCAGCCAGACTTTCCCATTAATACTTTATTAGGAGAAGCTACTTCTGTTATAAATGCCTGAAATTTGCTTCTCTGGCTGCTAGCATGCATACCATGCACATGGAAGACTTGAAAGGTTTTGTTTTTGGCTATCTTTGCAGTAGCTGATGTGTTAAGAAGCCTTTTATATATACATATAAAATCTTTTTTTTGGTAGTTCTTGTTATCCAGTAGGGTAAATATCTTAATTGTTCTCTTTTTTTTCCCTTTTCCTTCTTTCCCTCCCATGGGGACAAATGTGTCATAAGTGTTCTTCTGGGAGATGCTTCTTGACATATTTCCCCTTTATAAAATGAACATTTCTATCGCTAATTCCCTTAGGGTAAACAATACTAACCCTGACATCAGATAGTAAAATTTAACAGGCTGTTACTTCTGCCTTGTCTGAAGGCAGCTGAGCTGTGTAGCTTGTGCAGTAGCATCCTGGATTACAGGAAAAATTCTAGATTTAGGATGGAACGAACAGCAAAATGTTGCCAAGCAGAACTAAGTCATCAATCTGTATTGAGAAAATTTCTTTTTATATGGAGGCGGTACTGTAACATGACTGCGTTCAAGCTCAAAGTTTACCCGTGGACATTAAGAGCCTTTATGGCAGCAGTATCGCTTCAGCTGTTCAGACACGTATCAAACTGTCCACTCGTGTCTTCTCCACCCTGCTGGTCCTGGTGTCAGACTGTGCTCGCTGGCTCCTGCCTGGCTGTGGGTGCACTCGGCTGCTCTCATCTCTCCTTCTAGGTACGAGTATGTTACCTTGTATACACACACATCCCTGCAAACTTATCGCCCTCCCCCTCAAAAAAGCCTTAAAGCAAGGCTCCCACAGGGCTGTGTGTGCCGGGCGCTGGGGATCCCCAGGGGAAAACCCTCTGGCGCCGCGGGGGCGTCAGGCTCTGCAGGTACTGGCTTCACCCCCGGCCCGCACAACCTGTTGTCACATCGTGTGAAAAAGAAGAAAAAAAGTAATTTCTACGACTTTTCTCTCCCCCCGTT
>NW_009710971.1:0-3333 GCF_000703405.1 Apaloderma vittatum | reverse complement strand
ACATCATCCATAACACTGCTGCCTCCTTTGAAAACACACGTAGAATTAGTCCTGAGAAGAAAAGACAATGCAGAAAGAACCTTTCCACTGTGCCTTTTGCAACAGGACTTGCCTATCCCACAGTGGCCTTTTTAGCCATCAGCACACTTGTAGCAAGTGTGGGTAGAGCCCTTCCCATATGTTCATTCGCGAAGCCTAGCCATGATGATGGTATGTTTCAAGAGGTTGTTTGTTCTTTTTTTGCTGAGACTTCAGTTGTTATTTTGTTTTGTCACGTGAAGTCTGGCACTGTGACTTTAAAGACTCCTTGCTGAAAGGATATATTTGTTCAAGGGAAGTGTATGTGCATGTAGCCAGTTGAATTGAACATGGTTATTTTTCAACAGTTGCTGATTTCATTTGTAACTTTATTACTTGAGTCAGGGGAGTGGATTAAGGCACAGGATGTCATGGTCACTTTAAGAGAGCATCCGTTTTGGAAAGCCAGTTTATTGTTTGGCATTTATTTGAATAAAAAGCTCTTCTTCAAAATGTGAGCTGTTTCCTGAGAGGAGGCAGAAGCTGAACAGTATTCTTCATGGAAATGGGAATGATTTAGTGCACCAAGTTACCCAAGGAATCTGCTACAATCCACCCATGTCTCTGCAGAAATGAAAGGATGTGGCCTCATTTTAGTCAAAACCTCATAACGTGTTGATAGCCAGAACTATTTCTCAGCGGCTCTATTGGTCTTACCGATCAGTAGAAGCTTTTTCTTACTAGAGAGTTACTACAGGTCACTCCAAGATTTACATGATATTGACTAATGAATAGCAAGGAGTGAACTATTTAAGGATGATACTGGCTGTTCTGTCATCGAGTTCTGTATTTTTTCAGATAGCTGTTCGACCAAGGTAATAATCTGCTACTGCCCCTCTCTTTCGTGTTAGCTGTAAAGGAAATATGTTGAGATTAAAGTAATAGGTTTTTTCACAGGTATTTCCTGAATATAAGTCCACATAAAAGTTTGTATTTTGAGGTTTTTTTCAGTTACGCATTTTCCACTGTTTGTTGAAACTCTGTGAAAGTCAGAATATTTTTTTCCGACAATGTGTTTGAAATTTTTTATTTCTCTGCATAGTTTCATGCACTGTTTGTTTAGTTTTTTGCATTATTTACTTTTATCTGAACAAGCTACATTTTGGATTTTTGTGAGTAAGTACCTCTTTTGAACAACCTGCACTGGAGATACATAAAGCTCTAGGATTCCATATTAGCTCTGGAAAAACAATGAAACAGTCTCACAGTAAGCAATATGTTTAATGTAAACTCTTAAACTATTATAAAACTCACAAAAAGGTATAATAGTTGAATTCTCCAAGCTTGTTGCATTTACCGGAAAAAAAACTGAAAAACCCCCATCTGTTAAGTCTAAACTTCAGAAATATTTTATGTAACTACAGGTCACATGGTTACAACTTCTCATTAAAATCAGAAGGAAAAACTGAAAATCTGGAAGAGAAAAGGAAAACATAATGTAAAAGATCTGCATGTGGTCCTGAGACAGGTTTTGCATGTGTTGTGCTTATGTTAGAAAAGTTTGTTCTTTTAGAAGGGAAAATCCTCATAGAGAAACACTTGTACATTTAATATCGTAGAGCAGAATTCGGCCATAGAACTTTCTGTCTTGGCTAAATCACCTTAAAATAGGTGTAAATGTGTAGAGTTTAAAGATGAAAACCTCAAAATGAATGAAAGACAGACTTTGCAAGAACCTTTCTGTTGAAAGATTCAGGTAGGTGATATTTCTGGCATAAAGTCCTTGAATTTGAGTTCAGCTCTTGTTTCAAATACACTCTGCAAGAGGGTCATGCAAATTTGAACTATCTGAATTTTAGATAATCATAGAATCATAGAATCACAGAATGTTAGGAGTCAGAAGGGACCTCAAAAGATCGTCAAGTCCAAGCCCCCTGCCAGAGCAGGATAACCTACAGTAGGTCACACAGGAACGTGTCCAGGCGGGTTTTGAATGTCTCCAGAGAAGGAGACTGCACAACATCTCTGGGCAGCTAGTGTCAGGGCTCTGTCACCCCCACAGTAAAGAAATTTTTCCTCATGTTGAGATGGAACTTCCTATGTTTTAACTTAAACCCATTATTCCTTGTTCACTGGGCACCAGTGAAAAGAGATTGTGTCCTTCCTTTTGGCACCCACCCCTCAGATATTTGTATGCGTTAATAAGATGCCCTCTCAGTCGTCTCCTTTCAAGGCTAAACAGCCCCAGTTCTCTCATGGAAGAGATGCTCAATTCCCTTGATCATCCTCGTAGCTCTCCGTTGGACTCTCTCCAGTAGGTCCCTGTCTCTCTTGAATTGGGGAGCCCAAAACTGGACACAGTATTCCAGATATGTCCTCACCAGGGCAGAGTAGAGGAGAAGGAGAACTTCCCTAGATCTGCTGGACACACTTTTTTTAATGCACCCCAGGATCCCATTGGCCCTCTTGGTCACAAGGGCACATTGCTGTCCCAGGGACAACTGACTCTCCACTAGGACTCCAAGGTCTTTCTCCACGGGGCTGCTTTCCAGCAGAATGTCCCCTAATCTGTACTGGTGCCTGGTGTTCTTCCTCCCCAGATGTAGGACTCTACACTTGTCCTTACTGAACCTCATGAGGTTCACCTTCGCCCAGCTCTCCAGCCTTTCTAGATCCCATTGGATAGCAGCACAGCTTTCTGCTGTGTCAGCCACTTATTTCACTTTCATATCATCAGCGAACTTGCTGAGAGTGCACTCTATCTCCTCATTTAGGTCATTGAAGATACTGAACAAAACTGGGCCCAGCACTGATCCTCGGGGAACACCACAGGCCACAGGCCTCCAACTTGACTCTGTGCTGCTGATCACAACCCTCTGAACTCTGTTGTTGAGCCAGTTTACAAGTCATCTCACAGTCTAATCATCTATCCCACATTTCTTGAGTTTTTCTACGAGGATGTTATGGGGTATTGAAAGCCTTACTGAAGTTGAGGTATATGACATCCACTGCTCTCCCTTCATCAGCCCATTTGGTCATGCCTTTGTAGAAGGATATCAAATTAGTCAGGCAAGATTTCCCCTTAGTAAATCCATGCTGGCTACTCCTGATAACCTTCTTTCTTTCAAATTGATTAGAGAAGGCCTTCAGAATGAGCCACTATGTCATCTTCCTAGGAATGGAGGTAAGGTTGATCGGTCTGTAGTTGCCAAGGTCCTTCTTCTTGCCCTTTCGATTATTTCATTTCTGCATCCTGTGATGTTAAGTATGTTCTAAAGCTTATCTTTTATTATTATTGTTATTATTATTATTATT